>NW_020884891.1:8835501-8853940 GCF_003945725.1 Corapipo altera
TTATGTCAAATGCATCTTAAAAGGCCAAAGCAGGTAATGCATTTATCAATACTAAATTACTCATATTAGAGTCATGAGACAATAATGAATTTTAACCACACAAAAATAAGCACTTTGTGGATTTAAAAGAAGAGTCATTTCAGTAGTTGTTAAACACTACTTTCCTTACCCAGGCATTTATTCCATGGTACTGTCTCAAAAATTGTACATTAAAATGACATACTGGATACAAAGTACTTAAATTTAGACTGTCAACAGCCTTCACATGTAGTTACTCCACCAATTGCTATGAAGTGCACAGCTAAGCACATACAAAAATACTTTTAACACAGAACAAGCTTTTCAAGAAACAACATGCATTGCATAACAGTGTCTACAGTCACAGAAATTGGTTTTTGTTAAGTACAGCTCTTACTTTTCCCATCACACACATTCAGACTTTGTTATTTGTCATTTTAATCCTTCAGAAAAATGCTGCAGTTTCTGCTACAGCTTAAAATTCCCTAGTTCTTAATTCTAAAGCTTAGCCATAAAAACTGTCTTAATTCTTCTGACACTACTTGCAATACATTCACTCCCCATGTCCCATGAAGAGTTTATTTTTCCATCAGATCATGGTGACAAGCACACTTCAGAGAATTCCAGGCAGCCCCATCTGACTGGACCAAAGCAATGTGGTACAAGGGAGAAACTTAAAGCCAGTGAAAGGAATCAGTTTAAGCAGCAGCTGTGGCTGCAGTTGAGAGCCAGAGAGAGTAACTGTATCAGCTGCCTAAGGGAAGAAAACGGAATTAGATTTTTCAAGCTAGGCAAGAAAAATGGAAGGAGGGAGAAAGGTCAGAGATTAATAGAATCAAGGAGGATACAGAAAATCAAGAACAGAAACTACTAAGACTGATGGAGCCCTCCTCCCACTCCAGTATGCCACTTACAAAATGCAAATACCAAGCTTTTATTTTACTTTTTTTTTTGTTTTAAGTAAGATGTTTGAGAACTACTTAGGTACTCAAATGAGCATGACAACAGAAAGGCCGCTAAGAGATTAAATAGTTTTGTTTCTAAAGTAAGGTTTGGACACACTGAAACAAATTAGACCTAGGGCAACATGAATATGATACAGTAGGAACTTAAATAAAGAGATAATATAAATTCATACATATGGAGATACAGGTTTAAAGTAAAGTACAACAAACAGCTACAATTAAAAATTTTCAGTTACAACCTTTTTCTACAATGCAGGGTAATTATACCAACATTCCTAAGTCTGGCAATTCCTTACATCCCAATTCTTCATTGAGAGAAATAAGGAATAAACTCTCACTGATGTCCTTCCTTTTGTGAAATCAACTAGGATTATACTTCCACAGGTCCTAGAAACACAGTTGTTAAAGGCTGTGAAGTGTATGAATGTTGGGACATACTGACACAATAAAAAGGGAGGAAAAAATTACTCACTGAATCAAGAATATTAAACATAGAGAAATCCAGAACAAACCCCAAAGGCATGCATTTTTGCACATTCCATATAACAGAAATGCAGTCAGAGGACAGACAAGCCATGTTCAGTTTAATGCAATTTAAAATCATTTTACTGAAAAGAAAGTTACTCAGATACACACCTTTTCGGTTTTCTCCTCCTCTTTTTCCTTTTCTTTCTCCTTTTCCTCAGTCTTTTCAGATGACAAGACAACCATTGTAAGTTTTCTGACAATTTGTTTAGCCTCCACTATCTCTCTCTTGTGTTCCTCCATGATGGCATTATCCCCTGGCAGAAGCTGAAAAAACAGAACAAATATATCTGAAAACTGAAGTCACCTAGTGCTGCTCTGGATCACTTGAGCTCAAAGCACAAGTCTGTCCTTCCTTGTTACTAATCAGATTGCCTTTCAGGGAATCAGTTTCTTTTCCTTGTTACCATCATCCCAACAGGGAATTACACCATTAAGAGACTATTCTAAAATCAAGGACTCATGAGAAATAATACTGCTCTATTTCTTCACAACCATGAGGTGTCCAAGCTCCTGTTCCCCTCCCCAATTCACTGTTCAGTTGTAGCTGTGCAGGGACAGTTTCCCACAGATTCCAATATAACATTGACACAATTCAGTGCCTTTAAACCAAGTGAATATTCAAAAGCATGAATTTTCAACTTGCTCATCTAAAGGAAAAAAAAAAATTTAATCCCCAAGGAAAACCAGATAACCTACTTAGCCACACATTCTGACTGCCCCCTTAAAGGCATACCATTTAAAGCTGACTAAATTTTCTATTTATCAGCAATGTGGGTTAAACACATGTACCATCTGCTCTTTAAAAACCATCTTAGATTAAGAAGTACCTAGTATAAGACCTCAGCATAATCTTGTACTTGAGAATGATCAGAGTGAGGAATATAACCCCACACTCAAAAATTAAAAGGTCAAAGTCCAAGACAAAACAAAAGTTCTTTTTCTGACAAAGCCAAACCTTAATTTAGTTCCTAAAATCAAGCTCAAACTTAACTGCAAACAAGTAATCAAAACTTCCTGCAGAGTCATGACCTCTTTGACACAATGATCTTTTCTTTTAATGTTTTTAACAAGGGATTTTTTACTGTTTTTTCTTTCCCCAAACTGATGAGAAAAAGGAAGACAGTAGAATTCCTACACTTCACAGAAATTTAGGCAAGAAAAAACACCACTTGGAAAGGTAGGAGGTTTAAAGAGTTGCACTTTCTCATTTGAAAACACAGGGAACCTACTATGATTCACCAAGAAACATCTAGTACAGAATTTCAATGGGTAAGTTGTGTCTTCAGGATGCAATACATATTCTATAGGGCTGTGTGTATATACATACCAACAGAGAACAGTTCTTACAGGCTTTGGAGGGAGGGTAGAGGTGGGGAGAACGTTCTGGATATGAACAGTAATCCTACAGTGCTCCTGTACAGCAGCCACACAACATGCACCACTTCAGACTCAACACCTACATGCTAATTATTTTCTAGAAACTCACAGCAAGTTAAACTAAGCCTGAACAAATAACAAAATATGCCATCCCAAACATGGACAGACACAGAGCCATGGCAGAGAGATTCTGGAACAAGACTGAGAATCCCCATCACTCAGGTGAACAGTGTACATGAGCACAGGGACTGCCAGAGGACGTGCCCTCACCTGCACAGTCTGAGTTGAGATTGCACAGGCCACTCTCACCCCAAGTCTGAGCATGTTCTGTAAGCTTACAAACATTCCTGAACAAACAAGCATTATCATCACACATTCCTCCCTCCACACCAATTATCTGAGATGTGCACTCCTACCCTTGCTCCACCCAACACATTTTTAGCCAAAATACTCAACAGTTACTGACAAATCAGATTGTGACTAAACGCTATGAACTGTCACACAAATTAATGGCAGGACTACCTTCCAAAACTTCCACAGCTGTAACTAGAGCTCATTTCCTTGATTTCAGTGCAAGAGTTGAGTCTTAAAATACCTAATCTTGAAATATCTATGGATATTCTGGAATTTAAAATTCTTATATAATGTAAAATTAATTTGACAACTGTAACATTCTGTCTGCCATCTGTCAAATTGGGATGGTGGTTGGTTGATGTCTGTCAGGCTGCAGAGGATAAGTATCTCTGATTAAATCTGAACATATAACCCCCTTTCTCTTTCAACCTAACAAATGGTCAAGATTCTTGTGGAGAATGAGAGACCTGTTCAGGAACATGCAAGAGCTTAAAAAAAAAATAATCCTACTATTAAACTAACCAAAGGATGTTAGGAGTCAACTGTCCTACCACTTTTTTCAAAAACTGATCTTGTAAAGCAAAAATCAAAGGATCTAATTCTTAAGGAAGGTTGTTAAGGAAAGTTACTGGGTTACTAACCTATTCAGACAGGAGGTAAACAATCTGGAGAATGTTACATAAATAATTCAAATAAAGTTTATCAGCATTTATATTTCAGTGTGTGCTTATTAGACAGCACTGAAAATTTTAAAAGACATTAAATATTGTATGTACAAAGGCATGAAATAGCATGCCATGAATCTGAAGATTTGGAAATAGGGTAAGGAATCTCTTGGTTCTTTTAATGTCCTTAGCTTTGGCATTTGACAAGGGTAGTACTGTCACTTACATGAACATAAAGATCTTCCAACTCTATAAGATTATGTTGCAAAAGGACAGCAGCAACTCTGTACAAGGAGGAAGGTGTCTCACCGCTCGGATCCTAAAAAGGACAACATTGCAAATTCAAGAAAAAAGCAATCAGACCACTGCAAAAGGTTATGAAACAGAAAAGAAACCACTCAAACTTCAGATGAAACATTAACCCACAGTGCTCCTTGTTATCATGTTATTTAACTGCTGTTTCTCCAAACCCACTGGACTTACTGCAATACACAATCAGTATTTTCAGAAACAAAAACATTCAACTTTCATCACACCTTACGGTGGTGCTTGCATGCAATTGATAATTATACATTTAAATAAAAATCTTGAATATTTTATCAAATATCAACCATGACTCCCCTGCAAACATGCTCTTCACTCTCGGGGACAAGTCTTTTGTTTATAAGGTACTATCTCTTTGTTCATGCCAGTCCTTATACAGTTACACAAGTTCAAGTGGAAGATATCAGGATTGTTTTCAGTTCTTTTAGGGAACACTAAGCATTCTCCCATAAGAGACTTCCACTCAAATGATGATATTATTGCTTTTAACACTGGAGTTTTACTAACTAAAAATCTGCAGAAAACATTCTATCACTGACTGCAGTTCAACATTGTGTATAACCAACCACCAAACCCAAAAATTAAGAATGGAAATATATTACCTGATAAAATTTGAATTTGAACCCAAGGATATGGCATAGAGTTTGAGGTTCACACATGTACATATAAGACTCTATCAGTGGTACAAAGAAGTCATCATACTCAGGTCTGCACTCATAGACTTCAAGGATAATATCCAAAACTCTGTTAGGATCAAGGTTGAAACATCCTAGTGGAGAAGAAGTAGAGAAGTTTAACATTGTTAATTTTCATCTTCGTTCTGTTTCTAAAATACAAGTGCACTAATTTTTAAAATTAATTCTTTTCAGTTAAAATTAAGCCTGGACTTTTAAACAGCAAAATAATCTGGATCATCTATAAACACAGCACTGATGGTTTTGTCTTGCTGGATATTGAACTAGGTAAAAGTACTAAACAGGACTTTCAATTCAGATTACAGAAAAAGAAATTAACACCCTGAGAAGAACATTTAATAAGAAAAACCCAGCCTCACTAAGACCACAGTGCCAGCAAAAGGCATGGGCTGCTGCTTCTCCCCTTGTGCTGGCACACATATCCATTCAGTCCCACAAATCGGTCAGGTCGTAATTATTTTACACTTATTTACTTTATCCAGACACATCCACTATGCAGATATATAACTGCATCAGTCTTTCCTCCCCCAAAGACATTTCCATTTCATGAGAACCTACTGCAAGTCAGTAGTTTAAAAGAACTGACATTTTGTATGAAGTCTATTTGCAATTCCTAAAATTCCAGAAGACAGAAAAACGTCTTGTTACAAAATTCCTCAAACTGAGCATATTTTTTACTGCAATAACTAGCAAACCCATCCTTCTCTCTAGATCTCTTTCAAAAGAAGTAGTATTGTTACAGGGATTTGACACACAGGCAAAATTATGTGATAAATGAATTTATTTTTTTTTATAAAATAGCAGCATAACCTTTTGCCCATTACTGCACTGGCACCATATGAAACAGGTGCAAACATTGTATTGTATAGTATACAATATAATATAAATATTGTATTGTACAGAACTCTTTATTCTAAAACAAACTGTAAAACACAGGCAATTACAGGTATTTCCAGTTTTTAACTTATTTTGCACTTTGATGTGACATTCTCGTCAAGACTCAACTCAAACATGGACAAATCACTAAAAAAACCACTAGATAAAGGAAGAACATTTACTACTTCTTATTTCTCTTCATAAGGAATCACTCACTGAACTTCTTCAAAAATAAAAGAATATTCATGCATTGAACTGAGCATCTTAAATAGCAAAAAGCATTACTTTGTTACACTCCCATCTGCCTGTTGAGGTGATAAGCACTTCATCAAAAACTACTGCTGAAATGAATTGAAATCACAGTATATTTGAGGCTGTACCATAAATTCAGAATGTAAAGTAAGTTTACCTACACAACAGTCCCAAAATTAATTTTTCCACAGAAATGGGAACTTCCAAATGTCATAATTCTATCCAAGGTGATCTACTTTCTGTAGTCATAAGATCATAAAGGAAAACCAAAGCCCATATTCTTTCAATAAATTCCTTACCTATTAAAGATTTGATATTTTCAAGGATTAAATCACTAGTGATATTTCCAGATAAGTCTTGACCCAGTTCTGCAATGAGCTTTGCATAACCTTCGTTCTCCTCTCTTAGCAAATTAAACTTCTGTTGCTTATAACTGCAAATAAACAGAAATTGAATACTATTGTGTAACACATATCCAGTGAAGCCATTTATGCCTCCAGCAATTTGTTATACAAAATGCTAATTTTGAACACATTTTTAAGAACTTGTAATTTACTTGAGCTATTGCAAAAACTACTGAATGCACCACACGAATTCCTGTAAGGCAGCAAGCACTCTATAAACAAATCCAGCTCTTATTTCAAATGCAGACCATTTAAACTATGCTTACACTTAACAGGAAAGCTTGTTCTTACACACTGCACTGGAGAACTGCTCTCTAGCAGTCCATCCTTAAGGCCCTATTCTAGTTTCAAGTGAAACACTGGATGCAGAGACAGAAACCAAACATTCCCAAAAAAACATAACCCATAGTGCCCAAATAAAGTAAAATAACTATGTCTGTTTATTTATGAAAACAAAAGTCTATGCTTAACTGATGCAACAGAAAAAGTTAAATTTCTTACACTTTCTAAGTTCACATGTCAAATAAAATTAAATATTAACCTGCATATATAGAATCACTGTAGCAAAATCATAGGTAACACGAAGACTTTATACTGCTCAAGACTGAAAACTAAGGGTTAAGAAAGTTCTTTTGTCAATGACAAGTTACAAACACATTTCGTAAAGAAAACTGAATACCTTTGAAGAAACATTACACATTGGTAGCAAACACTATCACCACACTAATTATCATTGCCCTTCCCCATCCCCTCCCCAAACAACCTTTTTGCTCCAAAACTTACAATAGTTTTGTCTTTATTTTAACAGACTTTTGATTGAATTGTTGAGACTGCTTGATGAGTCCCAATGACTCCAGTGTCTCTGGATCTAAACGCTCCTTCAGGACAGTGTCAGAAACAAGATACTACAAAACAAGAACATAAACCAAATTTGTGAATTACAAAGACCTAGAAACCATACTACTTTAGGTTACATATGCATTCTGACTACAACAAAAACAATTTCATGATATTAAATGCATTTTCTTTCAAACACAGAAGGGGACAAAACAAACTATTAACCGAAACTGGAATTTTACAGTGGCAGATCTTATAAACAAGAGCACCTTGAAGAAACAAACCCTAGAGTCTAATTGCTGATTACCAAGTATACATTGCACAGCATCTGGAGACATTATTACCAAGAGCTGCATATTTACAAAGGTTTATACTCATTCTCATATTCTGGGAGAAAAGCCTTATTTTCACAGGCTGAACTTTCCTACAAATCAAGCTTATTCCCTGTGATTAGGAATGCTACTTCTAAAGACAAAGGAGGTTCCATGAGGAAAAAGTACAACTCCAAGCATAATTCAGTAGCAAAATGTCTGTTGAACTGACAGGTAGAAAAATTGAAGTTCTCTCAAACCTCTTTAAAGAATTCAAGGGGGAGTTGTACTATATTCCTCTACCAGTACACTTTGAAGATGAATTTTTAAATTATTTGGGCATTTGTGGAAACATTCTGGAGGGGAAAAAAAAAGAAGCAAGCTTCAACACTGATTTTTCTTGCTAGATTTTGACATGCAATTTTGCCAAAAGACTTCCTAGGTGCAACTTACCAAACAGGCCAACACTAGTTGTGTAAAATGATCCCTCTTGTTTTTTTCCTCTAAACAACTTGTTTCAATGTCTACAAAAGAAGATGAGGATAAAAAGAAATCATTTCTTGTGAAATTTTTTAAGAGTTTCTTCTTTTAATAACTATTCTGATAAATGTTAATGATACTAAGGCAAAGCAGCTTGTTGATAACATGCTATCTTCTTGCCACCCACTCATCCCTCATGAGGTCCACACAATATTTTGATGACAATTCTCACACATCCACAGGTCTCATGAAAAGGTAAAACAGAAACTAGAGGAATGCCTTAATTTTTCTTGCCCTTCTCTTTGCTGCAATAACATTTAAGTAAGCATTAAAAATCAATAATAAGCACAAAACCAGAAATACAAACTGCTGAAGAGAACTCCATGATCCTGGCCTTAATGCAGTGTCCTAATCTCTCCCTGTGGGCTCCGAGTAACTACCATTTACTGTCTGGTCTGCAGTCTTTTACCAGCTATGATTCTTTATGACCATTAATTTCTTTTGTATTGCCAACTACTGAAAGCAATTCATGAATTCACTCCTACGGGAAGCCAGGTCAGAGAACAGTGGCCAAGGAAGCACACCTGTCTAAAGTAGTTTAAAAAAAGCACATCGTTACAGGAAGTGAGGAGCTGCAAAAGGAGTAAAAAACTCCATAAAAGAATGCAAGGCAGACATTACAAAAATCAACCAAACAAAAGGTCCTACAAAAAAAAATCCCCACACATAACCCCATTAAAATCAGACTCACAGAGAAAACAACAACAACAAAAATGTGAGAAAGAAGACCCCAAAGAGACTGAAAACTAATGATGTAGTGGAAGTAGGGCTGGAAGTGGAATCAACAGACCACCCAGATCAGCCTGGACCCTACAGCTCAGCCTCTCAGCCAAAGAACAATCTGCTGAAAAATGTTAGTCCAGGGAATGTGGATGAGTGGATATACCCCAATTCTCATACACTAAAACACATTAACTGTAAGAAAAAAAATTGCCGATAGTAGCAAATACTGATTAAAGAGAAAAAGTGTTAGAGGAAACAAAGAAAGTGCCCAATGTCCTTTGTCCCAGAGTTTGAAACCTAAGTCTTTAACCTTACTATTCTCTGCTACTAGTCAAGGGATGGTATTAGGTTGCACACTAATTAGAAGGAAAAGAGGAAAAAAAAAAAAGACAAAAAACACAGACAGATACAAAAGTAATTATTACAAGAAGATGATACAAGTACACAGAATGAAGCACTATAAAAAAAAACAAAATCAAAATTCATCACTTAGATGTTCAAACCAAGGCTGCACATGTAAGCTTAATTAGGTGTCTCTCTTCACGGGCAGCCATAGCACAGAGGACACCTCACTCCTTTAGTACAGGTAACAACAGGATCTGTGATAAGCAGACCATTAAAAGCATTTTCTGAAAATTTTCAAGTCGTTGAAAACTAGATATGGAGCAAGACAGAAACTGCAAGCAGTTAAAGCTATGATCTGGAGAAATGTATACAGGATTAAAATGCTAGAAACATGAGAGAAACAGCTTTGGATCAACATGACAATATAAAAATCCAGAAGTTATCACCAGTATAAGACGTATGCATCTTTAAAGCCTGCTCAGCTGGCAGACAGTGACTTGCCCAGTGATGCCATTTGCCTTTAGATTTATGGACAATTTGCATAAGCTCCATTTCACTAACAGTGACTGTACAGATAAAAATATTTACAGAACACATTCTGAGAAGAGAGGATCTACCTACCAGTAAGTCAACTTCTATTTAAAATATTTAAGAATGATAACATCACTAAGTCACTGATTCCATTAGCTAACACCCGACATTCTTACAAGCTAACTCCTTTAACTATTCTTGGCAGATCAACTTCCACAGCCTTTAACAGGCAAACTTCTGGAAATGGAACAAAAATACATTAACAAATGAGATACAGATACACTGAGGAGGAATCAACACACAGTTTGTAAAGAGAAGCCATGCTTTACAGATTCAATGATATTTCCCACAGAAGTCAACAAGCAGATTCACAAAACATTTATTTCTCAAAATCTGTTACAATGCTGAAAGGAACCTGACTTACCTAATATGCAGAATACATCAGCTAGGATAGAAGGCATGTCTTCTCGAAATTCCTAAGAAGGAAGAAGATCTCACTTAATGAACACAGAATTCCAATATGCACACTTACAAAATTCTTATTCCGCTACATAAAACACTTAATCATAAAGTAAGTTCATATTCATTAATAATTCATATCAATAATGAAGATGCTTAATTATTGACTAATATCTAACATAAGTGCTGTACTAATTATTGATACATAATGAAACACCATAATATTTTAATGTAATTTAAAAGTGTATCTAGTGACCAAGGGGAAAAAAAAAACAAAACTGGTCAGTACCTCCATTTCTCTAAGCCCAATGGAACTCCCTGTGTGAGGAGCAGCAGCCTGGACAGTGCTGCACTTTCTCAAGCACCAAACAAATTACAATTTCCTACAGCAGCTAAAGATCCAACATTGTCACATGCCATCCCAAAAGCAAGGTGCCCTACAGCCTTGACTTCCCTCAGACCCTATGCACAAGTTTAAAAAGTACAAAAAGGTTAAACTAGATTAATGCAACACGTTCTTTTCCTTAATGTTCCGTGCACATCAATACAGCAAACCAAGAACTTCCAAAGAATAAGAAATGCTTTTTATAAGATTCTTTTAATGGATTTTTTCTGGTTTATTTTTTTAGGGAATGGTGGTATTTGGTAATCTTGGAGGTTTAGAGGAAAATACTCTTTTCCCTACTTTCTCATTTATTCAAAGCATTTTAAGAAAAACCTTTTTTCAAACAAAAAAATAAGTCTAATGGATCATTTTAAAGGCCATCACAGAACTTGGACATCCCAACAGTAAAATGGCAGATGTTGTTACACTGTTATAAAAACCAGTAGGTGGCATTACAGATGTGCTGCATGAGCAAGTGACACTTATTTTTAGCATTTATTAGAAACTTCAGGCTTCATATGCCCTTAAAAAATGACTTAATTTTTAATTTATGTTGAAATGAACACATCTATTCCTCACCAGAAAAGGTAGGGGCAAAAATGAAACCCTGACAGATTACATATATATCAAGTGCACCCAAAAGAAGAAAAAGAGCTTGACAAGAATGACTTCTCAGACACAGAAAAAAAAAATCTCTTGAATATTATCCTGCTTGGATTTCATTTGGACTTTATTATAAAGTAAAAATTTAGGAAGTATACAATGATTACAAATATATACTCACTATGACATCACCAAGAACATTAGAAGCTTGATCATGCTTTAAGTTTCCTCTGACAACATGGTATGCAAGCTCATACAAAGCCTGCTGGATATCTGTTGAAAGAAAAGAGATGATTAAAGAACATGTTATGTAATCCTTCACCTAACTGCTGAAGCAATATTTACAATAATGCTGGAGACTTCAGACACCCTGCAAGCAAACAGGGTATGCTTCTGTTACCAATGAGAGGGATTACTTTGCTACTGCTGATAGAATAAAATTGATCATCAATAGCTAAGACTTCACACAAGTAGATAATAAGAGATGATCCACTTTATCTAGAGAGTTTATGGAATAATTGTAATATGGGATGAAAAACTACAGTCCTGCATGTAATAACTTGAGTACTGGCAGTTGGTTTAACAAAGACAACTTTACCTTCTTCACACAAATACCATAATCTACATCCATAAAAAACATTCTGCTATTTTCTCCTTATCATGTCTCATCACAGATATGCTTTCAAAAGCATATTTTTGAAAGTATGCTTACTCCATTTTTCTTGGAGTAAGTAAAATTTAATTGCTTAAAAAGGACTTTTTAATTTAATTTTTTTAAAGAAAGTCTCTTATATCTCAAGAATGTAACCTTACAAAAGCCTGTATTAAGCTGAAGCACTAAACAGAGGTACTGCATTTGAGAAAAATCTTGCAATGTTAAACACAGTCATTGGAAAACCAGCTGTGGTAAAACTGTAAGGTTCTTAAACAATACACCACAATGTTGTGACACTTTTTACTATATGAAAAATAACAAACCCCCATGCTTTCACCTTGCACTTGTACCACATGGTTCACTCAATAAACAATATTCAATAAAGAAGCTGCAGATCTTAATGCCTCAAACCAAGTACTCAGTGACATGGTGACTGCAGACCACTGTAGTTGAATTAAACCCAATTTTATTTTTTAAACAGGCAAGTTAATTTCACATTTGCACACATTAGTGTTCATATATTTAACTCTTAGAATAAAATTTAGATGTATGTTGAGTTTGCAAAACACAATTTCATTTTCTACAGCAGAGACCAAATACTAGATGATGCTGACACCACTCATTGAAGACAATCCCAGTTGTGGATGTTTGTATTGCCTTAGTATTTGTAGTATTTGACTTTAGCACACACTAATGGTCACCATATATGAACATTCTAAGCACATACATGCAGAGGTACCATGATCAACTATTTCCAGGCTTTTTTTTTTTAATTTAACTAAAACCAAGCAACAAACCACACAATCAACTTACCTCTGAAACCCACATCATGGTTTTTGTTTTCGCTGAGAGCACGACACAGCTGCACACTGAAATAAAAAAATATTAAAAGAAAAAAAATAAAAAAAAGTTAGATATTGGCATACACACAAATGTTTTGGGGTTCTTGTTTTTGTTGTTGCTCTGGCTAAAGCAGCTTAAGATTCACGGCTGACTACATTTAATTTTTCCAGAGTAAACCCTCATTCAGAGAACTTACACAGCAACGAAACAAGACTCCCAAGAGATCTCATACACATATAAATCACAGACTTAAAAAATATTCTTCCTAACATTACACACTCTTACACACTGAAAGGTGCGAGCATGAGGTAATTTTAGTATGAATGGAAGCACGGAAGTGGCAGCAATAACCTACTGTTGTTATCCAGTGAAGGAACTCTCCTCACAGAGTTACTATGACTATGATAGTTTTCAAACTCTGGCCTGTAAAAAAACTTTCAACATTAAACTATGTATATGATGTTTTACAAAAGGAAGGCAGAATTTTATTTAAGAGAATCCACTGTAGGATGAGACCTGTCACATTCCATCGTCGTTGGTCGCTCCTGGGGCTCCCTCAACCCAACAGTCATATGCACAAAGTACACTAAATAGTCTAGAGACTGTTCCATAAAATAAATTAATGGTTCTCTGTATTACAAAATAAATGCTTAAAGAGCAGGCTTCTCCACTACACTGACAGCTTAGAAATGGTCATGCTTCCAAGATACAAGGATCTTCCCTCTTCTCTACCACTTCTGTCACCCCAGGATGAGGCTTCAAAAGCAGTTTCACATTTAGAATTGACAGTTTTTTAAAAAAGGGTGGTGATTTACCTATATTATAACAGACACCAATGAATATTTTAAGAACCTTTGTCACATTTGCACATTTTCAACCAAAAGTTCACATATTTTTCCAAGTATCTTTCCCATGCAGAAACTGAGGACAGTATCAGAGCTATGTTGCACTCCTACATGAGATGGCAAGACTACAGTTTCCTGTGGGAGCCATTTTTAAGTTGTCTCAAATCATGCAGGTATGCACAATTACTACAGAAAAATCAACAGTAAAAGATACTTCTGTAGCAATCCATTACTCATTCTGTTTGCATCCCATATAGATCACCGCCTCTCTAACAGGACTAAACAGCTGTTCCAGCAATCACAGGATTATAATTAGTAAATATAAGGTATACACACCCTTTACAGACAACTGGAAAGTGGGGAGTTTCACACAATGTAATCAGCAGAAACAGAGAAGCTGGGCAAAAAGTGAGGGTGTGGCTAAGATGTTCTAAATGCTATTGAAGAGAATGCAATGTATATGGAAATAACCAGAATAGAGACAGCAAAATAGGGGAATAGGTATTTTATTTTTCATGAACAGTAAGTACATGTTTTTTAAATAACAGATTTTATCCCCAGCTGTCCTCAAGGAGTGTATCAATTCAATATAAATCAATTTCCTTAAATTTTAATTACTTCTCCATAAAGAAAGCAGCCTATAAGCACTCATTTCTATGCTCTGCACACAAATAACAGTAAAGTGAAACATCTGATTCCAAAAAAAAAAAAATTATCTGAGATGCACACTTTGACCCCTATGTCATAAGGTGGTATCATCAACCAGGTTAACAAAGTAATAATACAAGGTAATAGTTTTAACCTCTTCCCATTCCCTTTCCAGCAGCACCAAAACAGTACTATCAACTTCACATTACTTTAAGACATGAACCTGCTTCATCAATGTAACAGGAAACTCAATATTTAAGATCAGTCCACAAAACAGCTTGCTTAATACTTGCAACTAGAACCCACTGAATTATTAAGCTGGAAGAAAAAGTGGTAAAAGAATTTCTTTTTGTGCTCATGTTCTTTTCTACAGGCACTCTCTCTCCAAAGGAAGAAGAGCTTTTCTGCAGCTGCTGCCAGGCAGGACAGGTGAGCAGATTCAATGACTGGTGCAGAGATGGACACATTCACCAACACTTCTTCCCTTCTCAGCCCCACAGTTCCAGCCCTCACGTTAGCTACATCAATTTTATTGACAAACCTGGTAGAAAACTGGTCAAAAACCAAGTCCTCAGCTGACTTGAAGCAGCTCACCAGCAGGTCAGACAAACACCCAGGTGACTGAAGACAGGGCAGAAGCCCAACCTTCCAGTAACAACTAGATGAGAGACTAGTTCATCTATCTCAACTGAGTACATCATAAATTAAAATCAAAATACCTGCACCTTCACAAGAATAGAAATATCAAGGTTGGTACAGTTTGTTAAGAGTTCATCTGCAACTTTTACTACTCTGACGTTGTAGCTCACTGCTGCAAGCTGAGGATGGAGAACTTCCTTGCTCTACTAAAACACATCCCTTCAAACGAAGATAAAACTGTGTGAAACAAGAAATTCTGAAGCAGCGTGAGCACCTATTAAACAAGTTTGTATGGCAGAGCCAGCAACTGAACCAAGGCCTCCCAACTCATACCCCACATCCTATAACCTCCATTTCACTCCCACACATGGATTAAAGCAGTAATTATCAAAGTGCATGTGCCTGCTAACATTTAAGTATATGCATAATTTAACTGATGTGGGTAGTTATCTGGTTGAGATGAAGTGCAATCAATTCTGCAGTCAGGATGGCAAAACTACAACTGAACAGTTTCCCTGACTCTCAGCCCTTTACTTGCATGAGCAAAGTCAAAGTGTTGAGTTAATGCTGAGAGTGCCTGAAAGATCAGGTCTCAAAATCTCACATTCACAGAATGTTAAGCTTCTTCAGTTTATCTTGAGGCTTAACATACTGCAAAAACTGCCAGACAAGTACTCTATTAAAGCCCTCCATCCACACTAAAGGCTCCCTGATGTGTTGAATGTCTCACAGAACAAGGTATCAATCAGTGCTTGCCACTGCATGTGTATTGTAAATATCCATATGGGCTTCAGTCACAGACCAGTATCTTGTTGGGAAGATGTGACAAAACAGCCTCACTACATGGGCAGCACACAAACAGGTCTACGAGGAGTCCAGACTGAGCAGCACAAGTAGTCACCCTCGGATTCCAACTCCATCTGTACACAATATCTGGCAGTAGCAACAAATGAACATAATAAATTCTACTTAGACAGAGAAGGGTCTGAACAATATAAAAAATGACAGACAAGATGACCACATCCTGACCAACGTCTAGTTTTGGCAGCTAAGAACACCTGAAACTACCACAATATACATTTATGTATTTGAATTAGATATTACACATCAGTATCTTGATTACTTAAATTCGAAGCTTGTACAGTTTTGAACAAGGTCTCTGAAAAATTTCCTGGAAGCAAACTGTCACTGTTGCCCTACTAATTAACACTATGACACTCTAAGACACACAAAATCCTTACCTTCTGGTTTTTGGATACTACTGTTAAATCATGACACCACATCACTCAAAAAGAAAATTTAAGAAAGGAGAGTAATTTTTTTAAGCATCCATTATTTATCCCAGTAGAAGATGAAATACCAAACTAAAATAATTTGCTTCTCTCAATACAGTTTCATATTCCTCCAAAACATAAAACTGTGCTTTCATTTAGGCAACAAGTAACTGCCAAAATACTATCTCAACTGATCTAGTCAGATCATGAAAGCCATTTCATGCTCCAGCAAGTAAATATTTTTTCCATAAGACCTAATCTTTTCTTTCTACTAATTATGGGGGGGGGTCCTCACTTTTCAAAAAAGTTGGTATTTGTCTCCCTGTGAATAAGCCCACCACTTTGTTTAAAAACAAACCAAACCCCTCCATACAGAAGTGAATGCTCTCTGACTTCATGTGTGGGCTTTATCAGACCAGGCTTCCATGTAGCAACAAAAAAAAAAGAAAAAACCTTCTAAATTTTTGCAAATCCTCTATTTGCTAGCAATGTCAGTTTTCTCCTTTGGCAGTATCCTTCCCCTTTCCATTTTTCTAACTTATCATTATAATGTATTGTCTTAATTTTGAACCAAACCCATGACTGGACTTAGGCCTAGACCTAATTTAAGTTTCTGGTCATATTGTATTAGATAAGTAATTCAATAAAATTAAGAAGTATCATTACATTTATTCCCCTTTTACTTTAATATTTAAAAATATTTCATCTTTCAATATTTCATTTTGAAATGACAGCATCCTAGTTTTGTTTTCCTGTAGTAAAATAGGATAGGAAGTGATGAAAAAAGAAACATGAACTTACACACTGAAGACTCTCCCAATAAAGTTAGCTTCCTAAAAAGTTCTCTAAATAGTGGCTACAGAGATGTAGTTTAGGTTCTCGAAAGTAAGTTAAAGCATGTTCCTTTATGTTTATAAAGCTACCACTGTAAAACCTCACAACTGTCATCCAAGACACAATCACATTTCTTTTAAAACACATGGCCTCTGCTCTTCAAGTCATGCCTGGAACTGCATTTAAGCAGTATTCCAAATGAAGTGCAAATGCCACAAATACAGGAATTTAGCTAATCATTTTGGTTTTTTGGTCCTGCAGCAAATTAACACTTTATTCCCATCGTGGTTAAGAAGCACTGCTCTAAGGGGAGGGGAGAATCCTAAAAGGTTTTATCATGGTCAAAAGCTGAGGTAACTTGCTCAAAGTGCTGAGAATTCAGCATGAACAGAGCAGCTGCCTTTATATGATCAGCTATGACATTTCTGTCCTCGTGCAAACTCCACACAACCTTCCAACATGTTTAACTTACATACTAACACGGTAACGGCTCCAGCATAATTCAAACCAAAAGTTACATGGCTATAAAGAGGGGCCTCTTCACTACAAAATGGAGGACCTGGAAAGAATAGTATTTTGTGCAGGGAGTCTCTACATTCTCTATTCTCTAACCCACTACCTTTTTCTTCGTGCACAAGGAAGATCCTTAGCAAAGCTGCACACCCTTTTAAGACAGATGAACAAAATAAAATAAGAAAAAGAGCGACTCTCAAGAAGCGTTTCTCAAAGCGATCCCCCAAACACTGGTTATTTACATTTGTAGGGTTTTTCAGTTACAACAAAAACAGAAGTGCACGGAAGAAAGAAGAGCATTTAAAAAACATAGTTAGTACACAGAGGACCGCTGTTAAAGCTAATAGAGTAACGTGAAAGGGCCAAACTGGTGAATTACCCCTGAAGAGATGCACTCCTGGAACGCAGCACACAGCACTCAGTTAACTTGCCAAGATGGCTTAAAACAGACACACACGAGGCCCTGGACGGAAGGCTCCCAGCACACCTGGGTTGGTCTGGGAGGCTGCACCCAGGCCCCTCGGTGCACAAAGGTTACTTTGTGGGATAGAACAGGCATGACTGGCTGATCTACCTCGCCTGGGTCAGAGAATACAGCGCCAGTCCCCTCGGAACCGGCAGAAAGGTGGGAACGGGGGCCGAGGCCTCCACCAGAGCGGCCAGCACCGCGGAGCCAGCGGAACGGGAATGCGCCAGGGTCCGTATTACCGCGGGGGGCGGCTGAAGAGGAGCCCGACCCCCGACGAGCCGGGCCCGGAGGCTGGAAGGGGGCGCTCGGGGCGCCGGGCCCAGCTGCGGGGGCCGAGCGTCGGGGCGGGCGGCAGCACCGGCCGGGGCGGAGGCCCGGGCCCTCCGCCCGACCGCGGCGTCGACCCCCAGCCCGGCAGCAAGGACGCAGCCCCGGCCGCCGTCCTCCCCGCCGCCCCCCGCCCTCCCCGCCCCGCTCCCGCAGGCCGCAGCGCCCCATCCCGCCCCGCGGCCGGGCCCCGCACTCAC
>NW_020884891.1:8854340-8891322 GCF_003945725.1 Corapipo altera
CGGGGCCTGAGGGGCCTGAGGGGCCGGGGCACCGCCACACCCGGCCCTGCGCGCCTCACGGCCGCGGGCTCCTGCGCTGGAAACACCGCGCGGCGGTCGCGTTAAACCGCGCGTGTGCGGAACACCCACGGGGGCGCGCCTGCGTTGGCCGCCCCCCGCCCTCACCCCCGCCCTCACCCCCGCAACCGAGCGCGGCGGGAGGTGCGAGACGTAAAAATAAAATGGCCAAAACAGCGAATTGGGGGGAGTGTGTGTGTGTTATTATTATTATTATTATTTTTAAAAATAAAAATGCCTAAAACGGAGAATCGCGGTTTTTTAATTATTATTTAAAAAATAAAAATGGCTAAAACGGCGAATCCTGGTTTTATTATTATTTAAAATAAAAATGGCTAAAAGGGTCAATCGTGGAGGTTTTTCTGTTATTTAAAAAGTAAGAATGGCTAAAATGGTGAATCGTGGCTTTATTATTTAAAATAAAAATTGCTAAAATGGTGAATTGTGGGGAGGGTATTACTATTTTAAAAATTAAAAATGGCTAAAGCAGCGAATCTTTATTATTATTTTTAAAAATAAAAATTACTTAAAAGGCATATTGTGTGTTTATTATTGTTTAAAAAATGAAAATGGCTAAAATGGTGAATCATTTTAATAAATACTGTTAAGGAAAAGCTGTTAAGGGTTTCTGTAAAAATTATCATGTAGCATCTAAATGGTCTCTCTGGATATAAAAGCTTGGGGCAAACCAACCCTATGGATGTTGTCTTCCAGTTGTTCTCCCTAATGCACGTGCCTGTTTTATTACGTGTTGCTCATCTGAGCATCCTTAGTTGACAAGGTGGTGATAGATCAAACCCTGATGATCTCAGAGGTCTTTTCCAACCCAGTTGATTCTGTGATCTCTGTTAAGTCTCCCCAGGTTGTTCTGTGTTCCCTTCAGTTGTTAATCAGGATATAAGAGTTAAAAACATTCCATGTGGTCAGGCAGTGCATATTTTTAGTCTTTCCAGACATTCCTCTTTCCTATCAGGACATCTTTTTTCGTTGCCTTCTCAGTCTCCTGCGTGACTCCACCTCTGCTGAAGTGTAAATCATTACACAAATGCAATGAAACTTCAGAAAATGGAGAATTAGAAATAAAAATAAATAAAGGATGAGGTGAATACGATGAAACAGAAGAAAATGGAGAATTTTAAATAAAGTCAAAAGCTGAGGCCTCAGTGCACCTGTGCCTATGGCAGTGCCAGCACTGCTGTGCTTTCTCTGCTTTGTACTGTGTTCTCCACATTTAATCAAAATAAAAAGTTTTCAAGTACTTGGTGTAGAAGTGGTTTTCCACTCACAAAATAGCCCTGAGAAGAAAGTGTGTACAATTTCAGCAAATTCTACTTAATTAAGATGCACAGTATATACATATACATGGTATATACATATATGTCTCTAAAACATAGGCAGTCACATTTTAATAAAGTAATGCAGGCAAAGCAAAATATTTTGAAAATAAGTATGTACCAATTCCTCTTCAGATTAATATATTATTGACACAGAGTTTTTATTCAAGGTTATAAAGTCATAATTACTTTTGACTTATCCTTGCTTTTGTGGTGGACATCTTTATGTAGTGAAACACCTTTCTCAGTACCACCTGATGTTAGCTGAATTGTGAGGAATTTTACTTCTATCAAACAGCCTTTATAGTTAATTATCCATCTTTTCATGAGGCTTTTGTGTGCTAGAAAAAGTGTCATGGGCATCCTAAGATTTGTATAAATGAGTCAGAGAGCCTTGTTAAAAGCTAGGACAGCTTTATGTTTCCTTCTGTTATTTATACAGGTTGATTTTTACCTTTCTAAATAATAGGATAAAATAAAATTTTGAATAGAAGGAAAAATGATGATGGCTGCAAAAGCAGAATATATCACACCACAGTCTCAAACCACCTACTGTGCTTCCTGCCTGAATAAAGAAGTACTCTGAAGGTTTTGTCCCAACTACATTAAAGAAAATGCCTATGTCACCACTATGGTAACAGCTGGATAGCAGCAGGAAGTCATTTAGCTTAATGGCAAATACGAGGTTTTCAAGGGTGTAGTACATTATCCAGCAAATACCTAGTTAGAAAAGTATCAGTGGTAATTTAAACTTATAAAAATGTATTTATTCTCGGTTTTCTAAATAAATACTACAGACACCCATTAAGAGAGCTAGAAATACAAAAAAGCAGAAGAGATAAAACATCTAACAGCTCATTTCCTCTATATTAACCCACTCCATGGATTCATATGACAAGACACAACTTTAACAACTGAGTGCTTTGCTTTACTTTCCAGGCACAGACATTTAAGAATGACTGTTTGGAATAAAATGTCCTTTATTATTTGGCTTATCATGTCCATGTAAGAATTAATTGTCCTAAATTCCCAATTTTTTTTTTTTTTAATCAGTCATTGTTTGGCAATTGCTCTTTTTCTGGAGACATTTCTGAAATTCTCACACAGAAGAAAAATGACACAGAGAAGGCATGCTTCCACATTTTCTAGATGATTTCCATTTGGTAAATGCTGTTTAGGCAAGTAAGATTCCTAAACATTAGCTGGTACCGGCTGTTTCCACTCCTCTGGGCAACTGAAAAGAGAAACATTCTCAGACAGTGATTGTCAAACTCATCTTACGACTTTGAGGTTTTTTTCCAGAGCTAAACTCAGTGTCACTTCATCATCCTGAGCTATAAAACGTCCTAGATTTAATTAAGATCAGTGGATGTGGAGGAGCACACTGCTTGGGAAAGGTTTGCTTGTTTTCAGCTCGCAGAAAGCAGGGTTGTTTCAGCCAGAGTTGTTGTTGTTTGCCTTTCTCATCCGTTTGCCAACATAGGCAAGAGCCAACTGCAGATTTAGGTTTTACTTCCAAACCCTGTTGACCTGGAAGTCTCCTGGTCAAGACTTAAGTTGTTGTTTCTGTGTATGTTCATGCAACCTGGTGAAAAATGAAAGGCAGAAAGACTAATTAAACTCTTCCACATGATGCCTGTGAAGAAGGGGCTTTGTTTGTTAAAAACAGTGCTGGGAGCAATGCCTGGAGTAATGTGATTGGAACAGCACTTTGTAGGCAGCAGATCAATTATTTGCTTCTCAATATGTTTCACTCCTTCCATGTGTATTTCTCTCTGATTAGTGTATAGCTCTAAAGAGTCCTGTTTGGTTTTTTTCCTAATTAGCCTTGACAAGGAAAGCCCAAAAGACCCCCAATACCTCTGTTTCAGCAACAGCTTTGAATAATGGAGAACCTACAAATACAGGAAAAAGGATTATTATTTCTTTAATCACAATCTCACCAAATGGCAAAATGTTAGTGCAGAAGTGGAGATCTGTGAGACACTGCTGGGATTTGTTTGAAGGATGGAGACAAGCTATTCTAATGGGCTTTACTATCAGCCTGTGCTGGAACCATTGCATGGACAATTCCTGTTTGTTTGCTCTAAAGAATGACAGCACAGCAGAAAACTAATAAATTAATTAAACATTTTGTCTTCCAGTACATACACCTTCCTAGAAAAGGCCTTATCAAGGTCAGTTATTGGGATTTCATGATAACAGTATGTTAAGTATGAAAATATAAAAAAAACTTAGGAAATTAGCATGTTTTGCAAGCTGAGCAGTGATAGTACCACTGCAGTGCAATTTAGAGTCCTGCAGTGCTTCCTGAGTCCACTAATGCAGAAAGGCAGAGTACAACTTGTAAAGCAGCTCACAGCTTATCACTCACTCGCTGATCTAATAGCTGGATATTCTTCAGGAGGGGTCTGTATCATTACACCTCTTGGATGACACACATCCCACAGAAAATGGGATGACAATGCACTCTGCTGACAAAATCCATCTGGCAACTTCAGCCCATAATTGGCCTGTAGTCACACATACAAAGGGGCTGTTGCAGCAGCTCCCTGGCAGCGTCTCTCCAGCGCTGAGAGAGTCAGGCAGCCCACGCTGGTGTCCCAGCAGCTCTGCAGCAAGTGCTTACAGTTTGTTCTCCTGACCCTCTCCTCTGCATGTGTGCAGTGAACCTCCACGTGGCTGGAGCCTCTGAGCAGGGTTGGCTGGGTGCTGGTGATGCAGGAAGTGTAGGAAGCCAAAGTTTACAGTCAGCACTTATCAGTGGGTGGACAGGACCTACCAGAGCTGTTGGTGTGGCTGTCAGTGCAGTGGGGCAGGCCCTTATCCCATGGCATAGGTACCCCATGCTGGTTTATTGTGAGAGGTGGGAGTATTTATTAGTGCATTGAGAGAATATGAAAGTTTGAAGATAAAACCTGAATTTGGTAAGTCAGACTCTTACCAACACAGTCCACACCCTTGTTTGGGTTGTGTACCCCAGATACCAAGTGTGTTAAAGTGTGTCTGTGGCTAATGATAATGATGTAAGAGAAATCCTGAACAGCTACTTAACCTTGGTAGACTGTTAGCAGTCAAAGAAGCTATTTCTGAAACTCTCGGTCCTGATTCCTCATTCTTGATCCCAGCCTGCACTCTGGGGCACTTTGTCCATTGTTCTGTATTCTGCTGCTGCATCTCTTCCTGGTAGTTTGGCTCTGAGTGAGTCCAAAGTCAGAAGACACTTGATTAAATACACCTGCCTTTGACATGTGAAGAATATCTTTTTTAAACTTCTACTTAAGCATCAATATAAAGCATTTAAGAACTACAGAAAAGTTTGCTCAGCTAAGATTTGGATGGTCATGCTGAGTTTCCCCCATATATAAAAATTCTCAGATATCATCAGTAGGACATGAGGAAAATGAATGACCAAAGTGATCAGTTAAAAGGGACATGTTTGTCAACCACAGCATTCCTCTTTGCTCCTCTCTGCCTCTTTTCTCCTATCAGGGTATAACATGTGGAAGCATTCAGGGAATAGGGAAGCATTGCCTTGAACTTGTCTTTTTTCTCCCTGTTATATCAGACTTACACAGTATCTGTGTGCCAGCACTGATATTCCAGCATGAAGGAATTATGAATAGAAAAGCACGTATGTGGTCCATATGCCACATACTTGCTGAGTCCAAAGTCCCAGCTCTAGATAATTATTTCTTGCATTAATCAGTTCAAACAGAACCAAAATAAATCACTAGTTGCATTTTCCTCTTCATTTGGCGTTTATCTTTGCTCACCTGCTCAGCGAATTGTGAAAGAAAGTAAACACTGCTTGTCCCTGATTTGACACCACATGCAGTGAACTTAGTAGTTTCAGTGAGCAGCATACTAAGACATCATATTTTTTACATGCTTAAATGCTAACTTTTCCACAGTACTGCTACCATTATTTGATGGTTTTAGTTTTAATGAGAAGGCATTTTATTGCATCGTCTGATCAGCAACAGATCTGGGAGTTGTAGGAACATTTGTCCTGCACAGGATTTCATTGATGAAATTGAAAAAGCTCATCATGTCTTTTCAACTTTTCCTGTTTCTGTACCATAATGATACCTCTATTTATCTCAAACTTCCCTTGAGACTTTTCCACTACCTTCATGAAAATGTAATGAGAATGATGTCTATCATCTGCTTGCAACAAAAGGAAAGAAAGAATGTTCTGTAAGTGCTGTAGATAAAGGGAAAGGATGTCATACTGTTTTGGAAGAGAGAATCAGATTTGATTTTCTGTGGACCAGCATACAAATGCATGGTTTTCCTACCAAATGACTGCATCTCTTCTTCCAACGGTAGCAAGAACATTGGATGTAAATCAAGGGAAAAGAGAGCTTTTAGACATCTGTTACTTATCAGTTATTTGATTTTCTATTGTCATATTCATGAGAAAATGTTCCTAATCAAGGCACTGTCTTGACATTTTTCCATATTTGATTTTCTTTCTCTGCTGCACCTCTGAAATTCCAGCTGTGGATTGCTTTTTTCACTCCATTCATTAACCTGATACTAATGGTCCAATTAATTAGTCAATAAAATGAGTAGGAAATAAATTACATTAATTTCTTAGGGAATATGTCAACAAACCACATATGAGTTTCCCATATGAACCTTTGTGACTCATGACTCATTATGGACTAAACAGTTTGTGTCAAAGAACTGTGTGCTAAATCCAGTTTATATTTATCTGACTCAGACAGGTCAGAACAGATTGAAATTTTAACACAACTGTGTAAAGAAAGTTTCAAACAGATTATATTTTTTGTATGACCTGATTTTTTTGAATTTATATTATTTGTTATATTTTTTAATGGAAAGGATCTCAGGAGGCAATTCCCCACATTACTCTGAAATATGTATATAAATATTTGAAGTAGTAATTTGTTTTAAAAGAAGTCTAATTGTAATAGAAATTTTAATGTGGTGGACATTAAGGTAATCTCAAAAATGTAACCAACTCCTCCCATAGAAGGATGTTAAAAGATCATTTTTGCATGAAATAACCTGAAACATTTGGTAATTGTCCAAGCTACGAGATGTTCATGTTTCACAGAAAGAAAAAAACCAACCAAACAAAACCCAAACCAAACCCAAACCTCGTGCAGAAAATCCCTCCAAATCCACCTACTGGACTTTGCTTAGTCAGACATCGGCAGTGGTTGGCAGCTCCCCATCATGCCTCTAAGTATTGCCCCTTCATTAAGCAAAAGTGTCTTTTCAACTGAGCTGCAGCCAAAACCACTGTTCCCAGACACTCCAGATTCCTGACCCAGCTTGTGCTTACTTTTTTAAATGACATTTTTAATGAAAAACAGAAGTTTAAATCAACCCTATGTGATAATATATACAGAAAGTTACTTTCCAGAGTAGAAGAAATTAGTTTTGTGTGAAATGCTGTGCAGTACCAGGCTTGGGAGAACAGTGTGTGTGTAAAGTGGCACCATGTGTGCTGTAGAGCCAGTTATTTCCAAGATAACTGGCTGGTTTCTTTACTTATTCATTGCATAAAAACACAAGCTGAAAAAATACAATACATACTTTACATACATAATACAGGGAGGCATAACACAGAAACCTCGTTGTGCACATGGATGTGTACATTTCTACATTTCAGTTCTTTTCTTTGTTTGTTTATTTCTCAATTTATCTGAGACTTAAAATACAAGACTAAGGTAAAGATACTCAAAGTATGGAACTGCTCTGTGGTCAGTTAAGGCCCATAATGTAGTGGCTACAAGTCCTTCCACAGAAAAAGAAGACAAAAAACTCAGAGGGACTACATCCATATGAAGTCAGTAAACTGAAGGTTTTATTTGTTTTAATGAAAAACACGCCAAAAATTTTAGGTACAATTTTGTTCATTCCATTTCAAATGAAAGAGGGAATACAGCAAATGCAACACTTGTTTACATCCACTTGATGTTGACAAAATTGAAATTTTCTTGCAAGTTTAATTACTTTCTGTAACTCAGTTGTCACTGTTGTACAATTCTATTGACAATCAAAACTACTTTGAAGTAATACAATTAGTTTTAATGGTTTTGGGTCACAGAAGGCTTCATATTAGCTTTATAGTACAACTGTACTATTTCACTTCCAGTTCCACTGATGCATTCAGAACTTTATTCAAACTGCACTTTAAGTTCGTTAAACTCAACAGAAAACAAAGAAGTAGCTTGGGAAGAAAATAAAGATTTTATGAGTATTTTTGTCCTTATTGCTGATGTTTTTCTTTTCCATTATGTTTTCTTATTTTCTAGTTATTCTATATATAGAAGAGCTTTTTTATTTAAACTTTTACAAAACTTTTTGATTTAGACATCAAAACCTGAAAGTGGGTCACTGCAAAACCACCTTGTGACCTCTAAAAATAATCTGCTTCATTTGGAAAAGTATCAAAACCTCAACAGAGCAAGGGCCTTTGTGAAAATAATTGCTAATGAATGTATTAATAATGTGGTATGACAAGGAATTAGAAGATTAAATATTCATGTTCACATTGCTGTGTTACCTCTTACTGTATTGTATTATGGCAAAGATTCTTAAATAAATGATCTGGCTTTGGACTGATGTGAAATGAGTTTAGATTGATGTGACTCACTATTGCAGTAGAGCTGTTTGTTTCTTATAGGCTCTGCATCACCAGTATGATGCATAAGTAAATATCAGTCCTGGGTTGTGGGTCATTCTTTTTTGACTCAAACTGGGGTTTTAGTAGGTGCTGGACAGCAAAGTGAGAAACAGTCCTTATTCAAAAGGGTCTCAGTCTAAGTCCTGGAATCTGCAAATGTTCTGGTACATCATATAATTGCACTGCATCTCCTGAAATTGTCCCAGACCATCTTCCACAAGTCTTTGGAGACACGTGATCTGAGAAAAATAAGTCACTACTATTCATATGCACAATGGGAAAACCAAAAAAGTTTGAGGGCGTTACTCCAAGTAGCTGAGTTTTCTTGAGGATAAGCAGGGATCAGGTCACCTACATGCAGCCAAGTATCCTGGCTATGTTAAAATGTATTGGGTCAACCATGAGGGCACCTGACCTTCTAAAAATTGAGAAAATTAATGGAATATTTTAATGTTCGAGACCATTTAGTCTTAGTCATAACTGGCAGAAGATTTTGGCTACAACTATCAAAGAAAATAACCTGAGTTTTGTGTCCGATTTGGAAAATTCTAGTAAAAAAATATATTCAGGTTTAACAGATCTAAGTCGTAACAAGCTGTAATTGTGCGCGGACAAGACGTGAGAGCAAGGAGAGGACGCTGGGATGAGCAGAAACCGTCTGGAGAAGATGCTGCGACGTGAAGGGGCTGCCGGAGACGCTGAGGGGAGGCGAGGGCGGCGCGGAGCCGGGGCCCTGAGGGGACGGAGACACGAGAGGAGCTGAGGTGCGAAGCTGAGGGGTTTGAGTGGGCTGAGGGTTTGAGTGGGCTCAGGGGTTTGAGAGGTCTCAGGGGTCTGAGGGCTCTCGCCCTGCAGTTCCCGCCGCCGCCGCCACGCGCCGCTCTCCGCCGGCCGGAGCCGCTCTGCCGCGCCCCCACCGGCCCGGCAGGGGGCGCCGCTCCCGCCCGCGGGGCGCGGAGGCTGCCGGGAGCCGCCATCTTCTCAGCGTGCGGTACCGGGAGCGGCTCCCGCGCCGGGGCCGCACCGAGCGGGACGGGACGCGTCCGGTGAGTTGTCAGGGGAGCGCCGCCGCGCCCGGCAGTGCCCGGGGCAGCGGTGGGACCGGGGGTAGCGGGAGGAACCCCGGGGCGGGTCGGGCTGCACGGCTGCCCGCACTGGCGGCTCTCGCTGCCCCGCGCGGCTCGGCGGGGTCCCCGCCCGGGGCAGGGGGCTCGGTGCCCCCGCGCCGCCCTCCCGGCGGTGCCCCGGGAGTGCCGAGAGCCGGCGGGGCCGCCGCTGTCCCCCCGGCCGCTCACGGAGCCGGCGGGGTGGTCCCACGGCGGGGCGTTGCCATGGGGACGGGCACCGCCGCCGCCCGGGGCTGCCCCAACCGGGCCGTGCCCACCCTATTATTGTTTTTCTTTTATTAGACCCATCAGACTTTCTAGAATTTCCTTTCTGCTTCTTGTTAATAAAAGTGCGATTTTGTTCAGTTTTGCTTTGTTAAGATCGCAGTAGTTCTTAAGAATTCTGCAGGGAGAAGTTCAGTTAGGTAATTTTTTTTTAGCTGTAATTGAAACTTCAGGCAGTTCTCTTTTGCACAATGGCTATGCTTTTACGCTTATATATTTCTTTTTAAGTTTATTTCTGCTTCTATACTACTGTCTGATGCTCCTGTCTTCCTGCTAGAAGCCCTCTAAATGGTTGTAAGTACTCATTTCAGTCGGGGTAATGTCTGTCTTGTTAAACTGGTATTAATCTGCACCTGCTATAAAGTACAAATATGTTTGCAGACGGTTTTCATGACTCCTTCACTGCTACAATCTTACATTGCTGTTTTCATTGCTATACTTCATGTAGCTAACTGGGAGGATGCTTCATTTCTTCAATGAACAGTTTGAAACAACAATATCTTAGAAGAGGCAGATTTGGAAGGGAAAGTAACCAACTATGAAAAATCATTTTTTTGTCAAATACTTTTTTTAAAATCTAACACCTTAATGAAGAGCAGTAGGAAATATATTAATGTTCTCATTGTTTATCTTGAAGTAAATCACCACGTAACAGAGAAGACAACAGTGAAGTATTCTGTCTAAGAAAACAAGTTTTCATGTAATTGATTAGTTGATTGAGCTTTTATTTGGATATTTTTCATTTTCTTAATTGCTTCATTTTGCTATCTGCTTGATTGCTTTGCAGTTTTCTTTGAAGTCCTTTAAAGAACCCCCAACTACTTCCTTCCGTAGAAAGCTTGGCACCCACAGTGTTGGCCAAGAAGGGCAAAGGAACAAGTTAATGATTGTTCTGCTCCTCCTCTGACCTTGCCCTTTGTAACCAGCAGCAAAAGTGAAAGAATTCTGATGAGTGTGGTTGGTTGGTTGTGGTATTTTTTGACTGCTTCCACTGATATGAGGCAGACTTGTGTTTGTTATCAGAAAAGTAAAAAAAAATATGTGATCATATCTCGATTTTTAGAAGTATGAAAATGGATTTCATTGCAGTGTGTACCTCTGGTAGGGCTTCTGTGTCTGTTGCTGTCCTCCCAGGGTGGATGAGACAGCATTAGGGAGCTGAAGAGTTCCAGAAAATCCAACTTGTAATCAGATACAGAATTTCCTAGGAGAGAGAAGTCTGGATCATGGGATTTTATTCTATCTGCTGTTACAGTTTTTCTCCTTTTTGCTGCCCTCTAGTTTTTAATCCCAGGATTTTGTTTTGTTTTCTTTGGATTTTCTGAAGTATCTCCAATTTATGTGCCTTGCTAGTTTTATTAAAACATCTACACCTCAGACTTTCCCTGACCTCAGACTCTTTCAATTTAAGAATATATTTTAATTTGGATTTCTTGACCGAAAGAGAATTTTAAAATGTTTTTTTGGTCGTAGTTTTGAAGTTGTACCTTCAGAAACAATGCTGAAGGTTATGTGAAAAAGAAGTTTTTTAACCTCTGGTTTTTTTTTTCTATCAACAGGAATGTAAATACTGGAATTTGTTCTAAAGACTGTTGGAAAATAGGGATGAAACCAGTATCTGCTTTGATTAATCTATTGCTATACTTGGTCTTATTGGATACTAATTTCTTAGGGAGAACTATTGTAAGTACCTTTTGTATTTTTTTGTTTCAGCAACAGTGTACAGTCTTTTGCTGCTTTTTATTTTTCATAGCATGTGGTCTTTTTCATAGAGTTCTAATCCAAAATATTCTGAACATGGTGATTGAAAGTCAGGCTCTAGAAATAGCAAGATTTATGAACACGAAAAAAGTAGCTGTGTGTGAAGATTAAAAGGCTGTTAAGACTGAAGAAGGCATGCTGCAAAGCTTGAATGGAGTGTCACTCCTATCATTAAAAGTGTAAAATGAAGCTGCACCTATCTTGCAGATCATTGTCTTTCTCCTTCCATGTTTTGGAGAGTTTCTTATTAAATAGAAAGGCAAGCAGAGTGTTTTCAACAGGTGCAACTTTCATTTTTGGTACAATATTATAATTAGAATTAATCCCCAATTCGAATATAAGATTAAAATACAGAGGATAATTCAGGACAGATTTCCAAGGTTACAAGATGGTATTTGTCTAAATACATATATATGTACATACTTAAAAGATATATGCAGATTCTTCTCATTCTTTAATAGCAAACCATTCATGCCAGTGACAGCAGGAAATGGCAGGGTGCTGTTTCTGCCCCAGGCTGCAGTGGAGTGGCTGTGCCATGAGCTCAGCTGGCTGGGCTGGAGCCCTGTCTGGGGCAGGGAATGCCCTTGGCAAGGGCAAGGCAGGAGCCACCAAACCCCCTGAACTTGGGTGCTTTTGCAACTTGGCTTTAGAATCCAGGAGGCTCAGCAGTTTTGCTGTGGCGTTAATCATGCTGTAGCTAAAGCACCATATCATTACATCTCCCTGATGAAAGAAGCCCTGTTTTCCCTTTAAGTTTAAAGGATTTGTAAAAGGATGTAGCACTAAACCTGAGGCACGGCTCATGCTCAGGGCACTGCAGGTTTTGATGGGCATTTTTTACTGTTGGCTGTTCTTACTAACCCCTGTTGACTGGGTAATTTTTTGTTCCTCAGCCAAAGGAGCAGTAACTTCCTTAGGCTACAGCATGCCAGTTTTTCCTATAGTGGCTGATATTTAATCTTTCATTCTCATACATTCAGCTACAGTTCTTCTGAAGACATTTAACTTGCAAGTTCACAAAAACAATTCCTTTTTTTCTCTGCCCTTAGCAGCTGCAAATTTGTCCCACTCTTATCTACAGAGAGCATTGCCATGATTCCATTTTTCTTGTTTGTTGCTCTATTCCGTACCCATATTACTTCTTCATGAAGAAAAATACAATGTGAAAATAATTCTCAGAATGGTGTGTTTCTGTTGGCCTGGTAATGTAGTTTTCAAAGATGGGGAGAGTGTAAGAGTCTTTGTGACTAAAATAAAAAATTAGGAGGATATAATAGCTTACTGTAACCTGTCTGACTTCCTGGGATGACTGACCCTGGTGGGAGGCTAAGTAGGACCTGTGTGAAGAACAGACAGATGAAGCTGAGCTGATGGGTTATGTAACCTTTGGCACTGAATCAAGAGGCATTCTGTAGACACCCCCCCTCTTTCTAAAATAAAGTAAAATATGTCTAGGCAGGATTTTTTTAAAAATTGCTATTGATAATTAGATGTAAATATGCTAAAATTTGTAAAGACTGTTCAAATAAATCCTGTGTTTCTCATGGTTTTAATCCTTATAAGTACACTTGCAGTTAGCAGCACGCACCTTCCTTGATCTGGTTGCAGCTGAGCAGGCAGAAACTGAAGTTCATTGAAGTGACATGTGCATAATCTGTGTGTCAGCCAGTACAGTATGTTCTCTTTGATATTTACTTGGTGCACTACTCACATTTCAAAATTCAGTCAACAATAAACACTAATATTGCTCTTACAGTCAGCCAGGCAAGGGGTAGAAGCTCCATGTTTATGTACCCTTTGGTCAGGAACATGAGGCTGTGCAAGTAGATTTCTTATTTGGAGGTTACTGCCATGCTTGTCATGTGGAAGAGTTAAAAATAACTCCTTAAAATGCCAATCTCTTTTAGGGTTAGGGCTAGAAATAACCATATCTAATAAAATATACTTGAAAGGGACAGTGGGTTCTGTACTTTTCCTTCAAAGTATTTCAGATCTAGGTAATATGATAATGTCATATTTTTGCATGAAATCGTACCTGTTAATATTTTTTAAGCTGAATTGATCATGGGGTTTTTTGCAGAACCACAGTCTAAGATTTTGCATTTTTGAATAAGTTAACAATTTTTTCTATAAATTTTTGTTTTTATCTCTTCTGCTGAAACATAATCAATGGACTATCTAAATGGGTACTTTGGCTTGGAAATGGGTGGTGTCTTGTGACAAATTGCCTTCAGATCTTTAAAAGTAGGATTAAACTTGGCTCAGCTTCTGGAAGCCTTTCAGGCTAAAATAGATTTTGTTTACTCACTGTATAAGGAACTATTTAATGCTTCAATAATAGCTAAAATAGCTAGGTTTTATAAGTGAAGATGATCTTTAACATTTCTGGATATTCTACTTTTGATTCACATGTGCTTAATTAAAACCTATGCAGAAAGGCTTAATTAACCTCTGCATACATACTCTGAACTCCAGTTTGCTGCTGGTGTGTGTTATAAAGTGTTTTATACCTGTCTTAGGTGGCTGATTTTGTGAAATTATGTTTCTTAACCATAAACTATTCAAAAATTTACCTTCAGTCATTTTTCTTCTGCAGGTAATACCTGTCTGAGCACTGTTATGATGCAGGATATTGCTTTAAATCATTATTCCAACTAACTGGAGTAAGGCAACTGTTAAAATACCTGTGCAGAAATATTATTCCCGAACTAATTGTAATTTTACACTTTGAATAGTTTCTTTTAACACTTGTTTGAAATAGAAATAATTGAACTTGATGCTGCATTTAAGGTAGTACTAATGTTGTGTATAAAACAATGCTTACACAAGCAAGGAGTTTGCCTCAATGCTTAATGAATATGTTAATGATTTCCTCGTAGATAAAATTATACTGAAATGTAAACCAGCCATGTTTGGAGGGGCTGTTGTAAGGAAAGGCTCCATCATAAAGCTGCCAGATCCCTGTGAGGGATTTGTCCAGCTTTTTTATTCACTGTGTTAAGAGAAGTATTGAAGAATTCATATCACTCTAGAACAAACTGAAAGAATAAAGCTGATAATCTCAGTGTTCTTAGTGATGAATGCATTGTGTACAGGGTGGGGTCTTTGGAATGAAATTATCTAAAAAGTAGATGCTTGCCCATTGCATGAAATAAACATTTTTGCATTAAACATTTAATGCAAAAATAATTAATAAATACATATTTATTTCAGCTTATTTAAAAAAAAAACCAACAAACCAAAACAACACCATTATAGGGTTTCTTTGATGTTGAAAGGGTAGAGCTTTAGTGAAAGAATCCAGAAAAGGACTACAAGACTCAGGCTTGCTCATGGAGCATAGACATAAATATGGTTTGAAGATCATCCCTGACAGAGGGCACTGGAGAATCTGGGCCTTACATGAGGGACAATATGTGTTCAAATGGCTTTGGTAGTATATCTTCTTTATCTTATGAAAAAAAAATTACTTCCTGTAAGTAGTGCATTCATGTTATAAGCAAGTTCATATATATATATATATATATATATATAATTCTTTATGCATATGATACTATTGTATCAGACTTATTTTTTCTTTAAGAATGGGAGATCCTAAGATGAGTTCTGATATGGGAGTAGATAAGTGGTGCTCTCAACAGAACATGTAGGTAGTTTGTGAGAAGTGGGGGCATAAATAATTCTGTCATAATTGTTTTTGAACTTCATATATTATAGTAATCATTGTAATATGTGATCACGGAATACAACATGAGGAACAGAAAAAGCACAAACCAAGGGTGATCTTTGTGTCTCCAGTAAATTCTTGAGCTCTGTCAGGCTTGACCGTTGTCTTTACCTCTGATTTCACCAAGGACAGGGAGGGCACATTACAGAGACTGGCTGAGTAGATCATCTCTTATTTGCTACAGTTATCAAACAGGGTTATAGAGACTTTATTCTGAGTATAAATTAAATATAAACCAGAAAAGTTAATATGCAAAAATTTAAATAAGATGAGTTTTTTCACTGATCCTGAACTAATTTCTATATAAACAAAATAGAAATGAAGACACTGCCAGTCGTACAGTGGAAGGATATGCATTTGTTTTGGTTTTGTCAGTGGGCAGTTTGAGGAATCTCTGAAGGATGTGAGGTGGGCTTTGTGTTCTTGTAGGAAGTGTTTCAGGCATCAGATAAGAAAAGCAGTATGCAGCTAACTGTAAGTAATACCAGTTCTGTTATGAATGCAGTGTAGTAGTAGTGATGATAGATGCATAAGGTCACTTGAGATCTTTACAGACACAGTTCTAGAGGCTTTAAAATACAATTTTAAAAGGAAGTAAACATGAACTTTTAAACTTCTGTATTGAAAATCCACTTGTTTTCAATATATGTGTATATAAAAATACAAGTTTCGTGTCAGCTTTCATATTACTACATGTAATTACTTGGTTTGGGTTTTTTGCCCTTCAAAGTCAAAACAAGCATATAGGTCAGATTTGTAGGTCAGTCAATGTAATTTATTTAGAGGCTATTTTTGAGTTTGCTGAGCTAAACCAGAAAGCTACAGTATAATTTCTAGTGTCATTACATTAGTCATGAGCTGACATACAGAAGGAATTAAAGCTGGTGCTGGGAAGTCTTGTGATTACATGAAGCACTCATGCTGGGGCTCTAACTTCACATTTTCTCCACCTGCTTGTATGTTAATTATCTTTGTCATCTTGGCAGAGGATGCAGCAATCCCACAATGCACAGGCATTTTAATTTCCCCCTCTCCCTTCTGAACTCTAAAAATGCTTTTGTCCTTCGTGTAGAAACTAAATCTGGTTTTATATAAGCAATTGTTATGATTATAACATCTGCATTGACCTCACAGAAAGTGTAATCAATATTAATGCAGGCATTGAGGAAGCTGAATTTTTGCCTGCTCGCCTAACTTAGATGAGGACTGGAAATAGATGTGTTTCAGGATTCACGTGGAAAATGGAGAAGGACACTTGTTCAAATAAATATGTATTCTGTTCTTCCTTTTTGCTAATTGCTGAATTATTACTGCTTTGTGCTTAGAATTTGATTTGGGCAGTCTCACAATAATTTAATTTACCACTTGGACACGTGTATGAGCAATCGCCAAGACTTTCTAAGTCAATAATGTCACTGCACTTGTCTGGACAAGGGGTGAAGTTTTACTGTGCTCTGATTTCATCCAGGGATGAAGGCAATGACTGTGACAGTTTGTGGTTCTTGCACAAGACCTGCTGTAGCCAAGTTGATTCCTTTCATCCTCGGGAGAGATGGGGCTTGTCTGAGCTCCCTTAGCAGCTTTCTGCAGAAAGGACATGGGGCAGGACCAGCAGTTGATACTCACCCTGGGAAAGTGTAGGGAGGAATAGGAATGTGCAACAGGTGGTAAGAAGAATGACAGTCCTTCAGGAAGGGAGGAAAATCTGAGGTGATGGCAGAGGCTCAGGAATTTTTGGTAAGAGAGTGTAGGTAGGGCGTGAAAAGTGGAAGCAATGTGCTGGGCATGAACATTAATGCCAAGACACTGATCTTGGAAGCAGTGCACAGCTCGTTGTTAAAATGACCTAGTGAAACACCTAGTAGTTTATTTGACAAGATATTTTGCTCAAAGATAAATTGAGGTATGTCTTTACAATATAGCAGAAGTACAAAAGGGGTTGGTTTTCTTTCTTTGGTTGGGTTTTTGTATTTTTTTTTTTTTTTTTTAAATGAGGTGGGAATCATGGCCTTCATATGGGGATAATAGGTAGTTGTGCTTGAGGAGTGGGCTCTAAAACCTTACAAATATGGTCTGGTTTTAAATTGAGTAACTTTGTGTTTCAGGTTCAGAAGCCTTTTGGCAGGGTTTTACTCAGAAGTTTTGTTAAATATTTTGCTTTTATAGCTTTTAAAGCTATAAACCGGTGTGTTTTCCAGGTAAATGTTTCTAGGCCTGTCAAACATCTTGATATTTCTGCCTTTCTTTACATATTTTTTAAATTATTTTGGTTTTAGTGTTATGGTGTTTGCCTCTGTGGGGCACATAATGGGTGAGGTGGGAGGGAAGAGGAAGAGTCGTTTTAATACATAACGGGTGGTAGTTGAATTTAACCACTTTCCAGTTTGTGTATGGGTGTGATCTGTCCTTCTGTCTGTGAAACTAAAACAGATATTCTTTGTTTAGGAAACCTAAAGGAGAGCTCTGCCTATGCAGAGATGACGTGTAATGTCCCCCATGATTCGGACACTGCCTGTGGCCAGGAATGGGCACAGGAACGCTGTCGGCTGGGAACGTTTGCTGGATTTCCCCTTGGCTGTCCAGTGTCACCGTTAGCACTGGCACGAGCTGGCTTTGTGTACACTGGAGAAGGTGACAAAGTGAAGTGCTTCAGTTGCCATGCAACTACTGAAGGATGGGCATCTGGGGATTCTGCAGTTGAGAGACACAAACAGCTTTCCCCAAACTGCAAATTCATTGCTGACTCTGCTTTGCTGGAAGATGATGTGGATCCTGTAGGCCAGAGCTACCAGCACAGAACTGAAAATGGTTCCAGCAATTCAGCCCTCCTGTGTGCCCTGGATGATGCTGACGTGGAGGCAGATTACCTGTTGAGAACTAGGCAGGTTGTGGATATGTCAGATACTTTGTATCCTAGGAACCCTGCTATGTGCAGCGAAGAAACAAGAATAAAGTCTTTTCACAACTGGCCCCTCAGTGACCAATTGACCCCACAGGAATTAGCTAATGCTGGATTTTATTATACAGGTGTTGGTGATCAAGTGGTGTGTTTTTGTTGTGGTGGGAAACTGAAGAACTGGGAACCCACTGACAGAGCTTGGTCAGAACACAAGAGGCATTTTCCCAAATGCCTTTTTGTACTGGGCCGGGATGTTGGAAATGTTCCAAGTGAATCCATTCCTGATGAATTTGGGATAAGTGGCCTGAACAATGCACAGCACCCAAGGAATCCATCTATGGCAAAATATGGAAGACGTTTACAAACATTTTTGTCTTGGATATATCCTGTTGACAAGGAGCAACTTGCAGAAGCTGGGTTCTACAGCGTAGGTAAGCCAGACCTTAGAATGGCTAATACCTTTTACAAAGGAATTGTATATGAGAAAATGTCTTGTTATGGAAAAAAGGGCATTTTAAAAAATTCTAATATGCAATGATTTACCAGAATTGTGTTACTCTGTTAACTACTTCTCACACTTCTTGTGTCTTAAGTACGTTATATACATTATATCAGGTATGTTTAATAGCAAAATATAAACTTGGTCTTAAATTTACTTCTAGCAGTAGAACAGCCAAGTGTTTTCCTTGCCTGCTAAAACCCTCATAATACATCTTTCACAATGGCAGTTATTGGAATTAGTATTTTTTAAGAAATGAACTGCTGTCCTCGAGACCTGAGGTGTAAGGAGTGGGGCTGTGGCCTGCACAGAGGCCTGTGAACAAGACAGTGCAGGTTGTGTGCCATTTTACTTTGTTAACACATTTGCATTATTATGGCATGTGGACATCCAGAACTAGCAGATGCCACTACTGCCCACTGTAAAAGCTTTATGAAGACACTGATGCCAGTGGAAGAGCTTTTACTCTTAGACATGTAGTGTTTGACTTAGATAAGACTCCAGTGTCTCTGTGCATTGGTTTCCCAGTTAGATGGAATTGCACAGTGCCATTAAAGACCTTTGAAATTCCTCTCTGAGAGGTGCTGTATGAGTGCAAATTGTGAGGTCACAAAGAAAAGGGATAATCTCTTGCTCTCTTATTAATTGACTTCTCTAAGTAGCTCTCGGAAGAACTTTTTAATCTGATTCCATTTGTTCAACCTGTGGCCATAAATAACCTTTGATATATTCCTGTATGGGTTATACATGGACAATATTTGTACCCAGCAGAGGTGTTTTTATCAATTTCTTCTTAAATTCCTAAAAGTACCGAGGGATCTGTATTGTGAAGGTGCAGTAACTGGGCACCAGCTTATCAGACCCATGGCTGGTCAGGTGACTTGTGTGGAAACTCCTGTGGCCTGAGAATAATTTAACCCTCTAGAAGAACTCTGTCCATACCTCCTCTCATCTCAATAAACACAATATCTTAGTAGTTTCTGGTGCAGTCTTGGATTACAGTAGACATAGTGCTAGAAAAGAGAGTGCAATTCTCCTCAGCTGGTTATGCTACTGCTGCATAGGGCCTGTTGAGCTTAACATGGAAATGAAGGACCAAAAAGACATGTAAACATCCCTAATGCTTTGTGGCTATCTTCAGGGCTTGTTTACCATTGGATGGAGTTACTTAATAATAGATTATTTTTAGCTTTTGATCTATACTTACTTACTAAAATAAAATTCAGGAAAACTTCATGCTACTCTTATTTCGTACTTTTTTAAGCTCAGTTCTCTCCTGAACATTTGGTTTAAATCATGTGTGTTGTCCTCTGTTAAAATGGAGTTCCTTTTAGTTGGAATTGCAAATCAGTAAAATAAACATTTTATTTCTTAGTAATGTAACATGTTATTTGAAAACTTAATGTTATGCTTACTGGAAATTCTTGTGTTTCCTCAGGCAATGGTGATCATGTTGTGTGTTTCCACTGTGGTGGAGGATTGCAAGAATGGAAGGAAAATGAAGATCCATGGGATCAACATGCCAAATGGTTTCCTGGGTAAGGCATTTTTTACTGTTTCCTTGGTGCATGTCTGAGTCTTATTTACATTATGTTGCATTTTAATGACAGAGCATCCTAATGAAGGTTTCAGAAGGTTGATTATGGCTTAATGTTTAAATTTATGAAAATAATTTTATGTTGGCTTATTTGTAGGCATTATTAAAGGGAAGGGAAGATCTCTGTGTCTGGACTTAACTGGTGTCTCAGCAAGAAGAATTATGTAGTTTTGTGAATATGTATCTGATTTTTCTTCTCATTATCCAAGTGCATCATTCTAATGGTTATCTTATTAGCTCCATACATGTCAATGTTTGTAACTTATACCAGGATACAAAATGACTAAGCTTCTGTCACAGTGCAAACAAAGCTGAAGGCAGCAGTGGCATGGAATTCAAAACACAGTTCTGTATAATTTTAAAGGATGAAGGATTCCAGACCCAGAAGCGCTTTTTAGAAAGACTGACAATGTTGTCTTAAATCTGTTTTGAGGAAAGGAAGAACAGCATATGACTCAGTAATTCTTACAAGTGGACAGAAACTGTCCAAGTACAAAGTCTCAGTTACTTATGTAACACTGATAAAATCAATGTCTTTTATGTGTTTGCTGCCAAATTACTCTTTTGTGGTGAAAGGCTCTCTGGAAGTTTGAGATTGGTATTTATGTATTAGCTGTTCCCTTTTCCAATAGTGGTACAGGCAGGTTTTAATTATTAGCTCTGCCACTCGGAAGAGATACAATTCCAAGTTTATGGCTTGGTGCAGCAAATGGTTAAGATGTGTTTTCTTGCTACATTTCACTCCTCTTGGTTTGGGTTTGATTTTGGTTTAGGTTGCTTCAACTATGTCAGATTTGATTAGATCCTCTCAGGTCATTGAGTGTCCTGTTTGGGGTTTGTTGGCAGGCAGGGGCAGTGGCAGTCTCACAGCTGCTGTCTGTGTCCCTGAAGGTGAGGTGGAGCTGGAGAACTATTACCAAGGAGTTGTGGCATTCCCTACATCTTCTGGTAGGGAAGAGCTCTGCCCAGTGGCTAAGACTGGCTGGAAAAAAGCGAAAGAAAGCATGTAAGGCACCTGTCTTACCAGTGACTGCTTTGGTTGCAAAAGGCTAAAAGAACCAGCAATTTAACACAGTGTTTGGTTTTAATTGGTCTTTACCTTTTTAAACCTGTGGCATGAGCTGTCATGGCCAATAACTCTTCAGCTGTTTCACCAAAAAAGTGAGAAAGAAAAGTACTGCTTAAGCTATTAAGATATTTCTAGAAATGTTTCAATAACATCACAGATGTTGACTAAACATTAGAGATTTTAAAAGCAAGCATTCTGAATGATGTAGGAAATTTAGCAAAGCTTCCAAAGTTATGTAATACATTTTTACTTCTCATGTGGTTTTAGTAAAACTATTTTCATTTTTAGGTGCCGGTTTTTGAGCAAGGAAAAGGGGATAGAATTTATAAATAATGTTCACTTAAGAGATGCATGTAGTGATCCAACAGTAAGTGTCTTGCTTATTAATCGTTTTGTTAAAAGAGAAAAAGTCTTAACATAATTTTCATATGAAGTTACTCTTCTTATGTATCTGTCATCTAATCCTCCTGCTGCTTTTTTCAATGGCAGAAAGTGAAAGACATCAAAGTGTGTTTTGGTTCTGTCAGTCAGAGTTTACAGTCTCCCAGTTCTCTGTAGCTGGATCATGAAGCAAAGCCAGGGGACTCTGTATATGTTGTATAGTGGATACTGAACAAGTGCCATTTGTTTTATATCCTGGGAACCTAAGGTTTATGATGAATAAAACCAGATAAATTTTCTTTTCTTGTTACAAACAGAATGAAAGAGATAACAAAACACTGATCATTTTGCAATTGTTCAGAGTGGATTTAATAAATAATTGAGATCAAATAGCTATTTTCTGTTTTGTAACTGTATAGGTTTCCTTCTACTTCTTCAGAATTGTAATTTTGTCTTTTTGTATTTCACTTTTAGACAGAAGCTGCTGAAGGGACAATACTTCCTAAAGGTATTTCCCCCTATTTTGGAATATCCATATTTGAATGTATAGTGAAGGAAATGGTTAAATTTAAAAACAACCCTATTACATTTTTAAATAAAGCATGAGAGGCAAATTGTTGAATGATACTCTTCCATTGCTACGTTGCTTCTAAAGAACTGCAGAATGAATTTTATTTCTCTCAGGGGAAATAGAATCATGGTTTGGTAAATATTGTAAAGTAGAGATTGCTGAACCATGGAAGAAGAATGTATAGGATGCAGTCTGGCAGCCATTGAGTCTTCATCAAGCATTGAATTAGCAGTGCTGTGTGATGGATGTTAAAGAATACTGAACTGAATCCTTTTTCATGGGGCAGGAAGAGTTGGGCTCTTAAATGGCAACGACTAGGAAGCTGAGAAAGCTGAAGTAGTTTATGTGTTCCAGTATTTCACATTCCTGCAATGCTTTTCACAAATACCAAGCAATAAAAAGACTGGACAGTTAAAGGGGTAGTAGGAGGGCAGTCAAGCAGCTTCATCCCAGGGAATGAGAGCTGTTGCTACTAAGAGTGGTTACACAAAACCTATTGAAGAAATCTCTCACAGTGCTCATTTATGAGTGCAAAAATTGGGTCAAAAAATTTTACTCTTTGAACGATTTTGATAAGTAAGAGGAAGGGGAAGGTCCAACATGCTGAAAAATGTTTTCCCAAAGTAGTGTTGTGTCTTACCATGGATAGATCTGCTTGCTTGCTGATGGTGAATGTATAAATTCAAATTGTTTATTGGTTTCTCTCAACATATGTATGATTTTTTTTCTTCCCTGAACTGAATTAAAACTAATGTTACCAAATACCTACAAGTAGCAAAATTCTCAAATTGGAAATATGGTTCCTTTGGCTACGTATTTGCAAACGTCTCTTAGAGTACTGTAGTGAATACTGTCCAATAATTAGGTTCATCCTTGTTAAATTGTTTTTATTTTTTTTTTTTAATTTCTTGTTTTAGATGATCTCTTACAGAATCCTTTGGTACAAAGTGCCATAGCCATGGGTTTCAGTTTGTCTGAGATTAGGAACACCATGGAAAAGAGATTGCAGATGACTGGAGAAAGTCACACATCTGTTGAGGATCTGGTAGCAGACTTAAGTGCTCAGAAAGAAAATACAAGGGAAGAAGAACCAAATGAAATCCCAATTGAGCAAGATGAGCTTATTCAATTACAAAACCTCTGTGTGTACTTTCATATCAGCTCTTTAGTCTGTGAAATACTTTTTGTTGTTATCTGTTTATCCTACCCTCTGATCCCAGCCTTACCTAAGGTGAAGTTACAGTACTGTAACTTAAAATTCAAGGGATTTGTGTTTGGACATTCAAAAAACTGAAGAAAGAGGGTGTTAAAATATTTGAGTGTAGCAGCATTTATAAGTATAATTTGTAAAATAAGTAATATTAGTACCTCAGAAATGTGTAATACTGAAAGTCTAGTGTGCTTCTGGGAAAGGTTATATGTGCTAACAAAAAAGCCAAAATTGTGACAATTACATGTGAAAGCAAGAATAACTGTAGGTGTGGGGTATCTTGTGGCACCATGAAATGGACACAGTGATACACTGTCATATTTGGTGTGCTCAGTATGAAAAAGTCTTACTAGGGGATTGGTTATTTTTCAGTATATAATTTTGCTTGGGGTACAAGCATTTTCCTTCTTGGCCAATGAGAAGAATCATACTTCTAAACAGTGTTTTTTTTAGTTATTTGTGTTCCAGCTTTGCTGGGATGTGCAAGTCATGCTCAGAAAGCCCTTGTGGTGCACTCTGCAAATAGACCAAACCCAGGAATTCTGATTCAGGAGACTTGTAATTTAAGACAAGCATATGGGTGGCATGGTAGGCAGAGATCTTACCAGCCTACTCCTTTAAATAAGATTTCTAATGGACATTATGGGCAAAAAGAACTTGCAATGCAGCTGGACATTATTTTGGTGGTTTCAAACTCTTACAGATATAGATAGCTAAACTCCCTACTTGTATTGGCTTGGGAGATGTAATGAGATGAGAAGGGGAAAAAAAAGAGGATTCTATGCTGCAGCTGGGATTTTTCTCTCTTGTAATATTTTATTTTGTTCTTTTTAAGGGTGTGACCTTTAAATCATATGAAGAAAACATTGTCCTTGTGTGTAAAGAGAAAAGAATGAGATGGATTGTTACTAAGTGTGTTAACTTCTTTTTATGTGTTCATTTTCCTCAGACCTCAGCACTGAAGAGAAGTTAAGACGCTTGCAAGAAGAAAAGCTTTGTAAAATCTGTATGGCTAAAGATGTGTCAGTTGTCTTCATTCCCTGTGGTCACTTAGTTGCCTGTAAGGAATGTGCTCAAGTACTTAGTGAATGCCCTCTGTGTCGTACAGATATTATGAGAAAACAGGACATTTTTATGTATTAGTGAAATACACAGCACTAGGGATGCAAAAGTTTCCTGCTTTATTGCTTTAAATATGTGCAATGTAATGTTAAAAATGCAGTTAATTCCAGGATGTGACCATGTGGCAGTATTTAGATTTTTCTGCTGTCAAACTCTACGTGTTTTAACACTTCAAAAATTATTTAAATTATTTTTCTGAAGTGAATTTTTTTGTACGTTAACAAGCAATATAAAAAGGTAAATATGTATATTTTGTAACTTCAGTTCATAGACTGAAAGCCCAAATGATGCAAACCTTTATGTGATCATTCCTTTGCTTCACTTTAGTAGGACTCTGTATGACTGAAGTTTATGCAAATACAGTTGTATAAAGAGCCTGTCCCTGTATAAAATTTGTAAGTAATTTAATTTAAAATGCTGTTGTATACATGTGTATTATAGCTGAGATTTTAACTTCTTAAAAATGTTATGTAAGATTGAAAATATTATTTCTCTGACTTGTGGTTGTGACATAATTCAGAATATACACACAAACCTGCTGCTGAATACTTCACCTTCTGTTTACTTCTTCTGCTTTGTAAGTTTGTCTGTTTTGATATGTGTCTCCTTGTCTATTTTTTCGGGTTTAGATGTATTAATTGGCTTCAGTAAACTGAAGTTTTAGCCGTCCATTTTCCACAAAAATCCCTCTGTATATAAAATGTACATTAATTTCATTGAGTTTTGAGAACTCAACAGAAATGAAGGAGATTTTATGCACCTTGTGCCCTTCATGAGAGGAGTGGGCAAGTTAAGGACTATTCTAATGAGAGTCACCTTAAAATGCTCAAACGTTTTCATACTGGACTGAGCCTCCATTTCCAGTTAAAAAAGTATCACAGCTTTGTATTTTAGTACAGCTGGTTTATAGTTACTCTTCTTTATTATGTGACTTCCTTGTTTTGTGGAGTACTATGTTCTGTGTATATACTTTTGAGTTCTACACACTAAAAGATTTAGAATATAGAATATACAGAATATAGTTTTTTACATGGTGAAAGTTTTAAATCAAATACACAGAAATTTAATATCTACCTTTTCTATTTTTTTTAATCTGTGCTATGTAATGTAATGAATATATAAAATAAAGTGCAACCCAGTTGTTCCTTGATCAGTGTATTTGATTCTCACCTGGAAAAAAAATAATTTATAACAGAAGGCTGCTTTCTGTTGTTTTTTGTTTTATAACTAAACTGTTATTAATGTAACCACAGTGTTATTAGGCATAATGAGCATATTTTAATTGGAGAGGAAATAAAATCTATTGTTTGTATAAATTAAAGTTGTTTAATTATAAAATTAAACTACATTAATTTTGCTATTTTTTTCTGATAGAATTTTGTCTTACAAATAGATGATGACTAGAAATTCGTAAAGAATTCAGCACAGATGTTTTATTTTGCCTTCTTGTGCCTTTGTGAAGAGTTGGGAGTTTCAGATGTCCTGCATGTGGAGATTTTTCAGGACAGATATGGACTGGCAGTTCTGATGGGCTTGTTCCTTGCACCCCTTTTTGCTTGCAGGGAGGGTTTTCTGTACTTTTCCTGGGAAATTGCAGGGGGCTTGTTAGCTCATGAGCTGGTGTATCTTGCCTGAAATAGCTTTTTTAGTTAAGGTGGCAAACTGTGTTTTGCTGACTTGCTTAAGCAGATGGTTGGTTACCTAACCTTGGCCTGGGTCATGTGAGAGGCTCTTTGGATCAGCTGGATCCGACTCCCAGGCTGCAGGACTTGGCACGTGGCAACAAAGGCCTGTCTGGGAAAGAGATTGACCAAATTTACTTAAACTGTTACAAAACTAAATCCTAGTAAGGAGATGATTCGGGGTGTAAATACAGTATGTAGTGTCTGAGAAAAGCTGGAAGGTAGGTGACAAATAATACCTTCTAAACTGACATGGAGAGGAAACACATTGTCCGAGTAATATGGAAGCAGAGCATAAATGCTTCACATTAAAGCTTGGTAACTTTTAAAAGGTATCCTTCTGTATTTTTATATACATATCCCTCACTGCAGCTTTTTCATATAATATTATAAAACATACAGCTATATAGCAATTCAACTTGTAATCACTTGGGGACATTAAAGGGTTAAAAGCCTGTTAGTGAGATGACAAAATAACTGCTCTGTAGGTTTAGGTGTTTTTTGTTTTTTTTTTTTTTATATAATTAGAGTTCTATTCAGACTAATGTGAAAAAATAATTAGCATAATCATCAGATTCTGACAGCTGAAATTAGGAAAATAGTTTTTTCAAATTACTTTGATTTTTCAGTATCTTAAACAGAGAAGTTCCATGGCCGCTGATACTGGGTGTTTAAAGTGTTTAAAGACATAGAAATGAGAGATTCAAATACATGGAATGGAGGCACAGGGGCTTTTAAAAGGAGATTAGCAGCAGGACAAAGATGCCTTGGGAGTTGATTTTTATAGAGGAGTTACTTGGGAGCTATACAATATATTTAAATATCAGTATTCAGTAACTTTCTTCCAGTGGCTTCTGTGTAAAATCTTCCATTTTATTTGTAGCAGCAGAACTATTAAGAAAGGGTTTTCAATAACACTTCCTGGAAGTGTGTTGTTTAGAGAGCATGGAAAGTATACACCTCATTTAGGAACTGAAGGCTAGAGCAAGGAAAACCCGGACAGTCAATGTCTTTGTTACACATGTAGCTTCTTCTCACTGCCTTGAAACATGGGGCCCAAACTATAACCCTGATTTACTAAAGTGGAGTTTGTGTCTCTACAGATTAATAGCTGTCTGGGCTTTTTATAATTTGTTCTGAGGCTTGATCCAAGGCTTGTAGCACAATAAAAAGTTTTTAAATTATTACAGCTTGGGTTTTGTTTTTGTTTTTTGTTTGGTTTTTTTTTGGGTTTGTTTTTGTTTGGTTGGTTTTTTTTTTTTAATTAGAGTATTTAAACATTTCTTTTAACATGGCCTGGTTAGTTTTGACCACAGTGGTCCAATGTTTGTTTTTGTTAGCTGTGCGTGCATTCTGAAGCTACAGGACAAGTTTTCAAAGCATTGTTGTTAACCTGAGGCCCGGATTTTAGTTATGTTTTATGTTTGTTTTATTGAAACTAACAAAAATGTCATTACAAAGGGTCGGAATTGAGTTACAGCTGGGCACTTGATTACCATTTGCATGTGAATTGTCAAGCTGAGGGGTTGTACACTGGGATGGAACCTTGCACAGAGCAGTGACATTTGCTGCCACAGTATTCAGGAACTGCTTGGAAGAGACTGCTCTGCCTCTCAAGGTGTGCAAGTTCAAGCACATGATGTGTAGGGCCCACCTGAGGGAAGATTGGCTCTTCATAGAGCAGAGGAGGAGCTGGAGGCTTTTCTGGCTTTTGCAGTGTTTTCTGCAGTGGTTTGTGTGTGAGCAGTGAGTTGTCACAGTGTTCTCTGTTACCCCCTGCTTTGGGCACGACTGACTCCTGTCGGGAAGGCCAGATGTCAAAGAATGGGCTAGAGAAGCACTTCCACTGCTGCCCCTGAGGCTTTTTTGTGCCAGTCCTGTGCAGAGCAGCTGGATTTGCCTCAGCTCTTGAATCATGAAGGATGTTGGTCCTCTTCTCCAAAGGGTCTGATGGGAAAAGCCACTCTAGCAACATCACTTAATTACTCATGGAACTGAGGGACGAGTGAATACTCTCCCTCTTACCATTTTTTGCATGGCTTACATGTGTTACATTTTACCGAATATCTTGAAAACTTGATTGAGAAAATCTTTCCTCCCCTGTGCCCCTGCCGTGGCTTTGCACTGACTCAGGTTGTTGGGAGTCCTTTCCCATCTTTGTGGGCCAATGTGTCGTGTGGCTTCGAGAGCTCTACTGATGCTGCTGTACAGCTGCAATTACAATGTGGCTTTCTGTGAGGAGGCAAATGGCCTGTGGTAATGAACAACCTGTGCTGAAATTCAGATTTTATCTTTAATTTTTTCTTAACCAGGAATTCCTGTTAAGCAATACTGACATCTACATTACAGTAAAACTACCAGCGTTAACTCGGAGAACATGGCTCTGACCAACCTACCAAAACAATTTCTTTTTCCTAGGACAGAAGACAGTATACATTCAGTTATAAATGGCTTGGATAAACAAAACCCCAAGGAAAATCTGGGCACAATGGTATTAATTATATTATGAGCATATCATATTTCAAGGTGGGTGAAAACTACTTGGTTGGTTTTGGATTGTTATTAATTTAGAGTTTTATAGCCTGCATAGGCTGTTGGCTGAGATTAATTGCTTGATAAGTAAGAATTACTGAAAATGTCTTGGAGAGATATTTGAATTAGGGTTTTGCTCCCAGATTGAAACACTGTGCGTACTATCAAAAAAATGAAACACACATTTGCAGAGTCCCACTGGGAAAATATTTAGAAGAATCATTACAATAATTGCTGAAAAGCCAAGTTTAGTATAAATGCATATTGGTCACCTGCAAATTTTGGAAAATGAGTTAATCTAACCTTCAGAGATTAACAAGACTGTATTTAAATTTATTCATGTTATGTCTTTTTGATCCTATGAAGTTAGATCTTGCTGTAAAACTCTTGACACAATTTCTCTTAAGTAACTTAATTTTGCAGCGTATGATGAGAGTCACCACTTAATCCAAATCTTCTGAATACCTGCTTTTCAAAAGTGGATATTGAGCCACAGTCATCTCTTCCTTTTAACTCCTGAGTAAGAGAGAGGCTTCTGAGTCCAGGATTGACTTTACCACCCTGTCCTGCATAACTGGCCCGTGTGATGTTATTGGAGTCACTATGGGAAGGGTCTCAGAAGGGTACAAGCCACCAGAAAAATAATTGTTGCTTCAAATGGGTGTTTTTCAAGAATAGATGTAGCAAAAATAACAGTTAGCATTTTCATAACTTTGTCAACAGTTGTTGTAAAAGCTTAATTGGCAATTGCAAGTTTCTTTGAGGAAGACTCATGTTCCAGGTTGGGAGCTTCACCTCTGCTGGGCTCACAGCTGGAACCAGAAGTACAGGGGATGGAGATATGGGTGTGCCCCGGGGGAGTGGGTTGGCAATTGTTGTCCTCAGCACATATTGTGTATTGTGAACATCCCAGGTGTGCCCTTCCCCACGGAGGGGGAAACACTTTGGTCACAGCTGCTGGTACTGAGGCTTCACAGCACTGCTGCTGTTGTGCTAAAGGAAGTAACAGTCTAAAAGAAGTATTTTTATCTTAACGGTTTTGAACATCTGTGCAAGCCACCAAGATGTCATAAACTGTTGTATTCCTTGCTACTTGTTATGCATTGTGCCACTTACAAAAACTCTTAATCACAACTAATGACAAGATCACACTTTGCTTTGCTTCCACCTCCCACTGAGTCAGTCAAGGAAGCGGAAATGGCCCTGAGCCCCAGACACAACTGGCAGTAGGGGGGACTTACAAGAAACATAGTCTGAAAGGAACCTTGAAGTTGGTTGATGGTGAAATCTAAACCAAAGGGACATAGATATAGGACCTTGGGAATGTGGTAGGTCAGCCCTAGAAAACCATACAAGTTTATTATCTGAAATAGTAATCTGTTCCTTGACCTTATCAGTAACAACCCCCCATTGCCTTTACTTCTCCTTTAACCCTCTAAGTTCTAGCCTCAGTAGTTTGTAGGGAAAAGACCAAGATACACCATCCACTGTCATCATCCAAACCCTGTGTTTGCCTGCACACACAGAGGAGAGCTGTCCCATTCATTTGATGGAGGATTTTCTTCAAAGCTTAAACATAAATGTATTTGACTTTGTTGTTTGTAATTGTTTTGCTCTATGATCTTATGCAGAGGTTGAGCTGAATAAAGAGGTTTCTGTCTTAATTCCACTCTTATTTCACCTAACCACAAGCCAGCCTCCTTCTTCCCCTTTCCAGGCAAACCCTGGCTCCATGTCAGTCTCAGGAGGGCTGGAGCCCCAGGAAATCTTAGCAGCTGAGAACTGCTTTCTGTTCCTGATGGGTGAGGTGCCCTACACATCCAGACTGTGATGTAGATTCACTGGTTTTTAGCTGTTGCTCAGCTAAAGCTGCTTCTCCCACTCAGTGCTAGTTGTGGCTGTTTGGCCTGCTTGACCTTATTTCAGTTCTTGGCAGGTTGTCTCCCCAGCCCTTTTTCTGTCACACAGGCTGTTCTTTGCTGCCTTTAACCAGGCCCTGCCACTTACCCGCTTACCCAGTTTGAAACATGTTTCTCTGGTTCCTGTGCGTCCTCCTTTGTCACCGATGCTGTCATAGTGCCTGACTCATAAAATGATCCCTGACTCACAATCCTTCTGCCTGGACTTAGCTACAGGACGCTAGCCTGCCTTGCCTGTGTCTTTCAAAACTTCCCTACATCTGGAAACTGGAGCAGATTGTGTCCTGGATCCAAGAGAGGTGCCCTGAATGGCAACTCTTACTTGTTCCTGTACACAGGGCGAGGTGATGCCTCAAGTGAAAGCAACTCCTCCTGACTGAAGCCAGGAGAAGAGCTTTTTGTTATTTCCTACCAAAAACTGGTGTGACCTTTACACAGTTTGGTGATGGAACTTTAAAACTAGAGGCTTTTTATCTCTAAGAACAAGACGTAGCAAGAGCACCTCACCCAAAGGGGAATGAGCACAGGGCTTTGGGTAATGAGTGACACTGAGGACTGATAAAGCCACTGATAATGCAATTAGCAGGGAGGCATCTACGACTTACTGGGGTTCTGATCATTTCTAGAGATGATAATGAAGGGGAGTTAAAACTTCCTTTTCAGTGGTACAGAACAAACTGAGATTCTGTGCTCCTTTACAGGTCTGAGAATCAAAGAAAATTCAGCCATGAGTTAGGTGTTCTGGAAAGACTTGGAGAGAAATAGGGGCACACAAGGGAGACTTATGTAAATGGTAAAAGGAAGAAATTATTCACAGAACAGGGAAAGGCCTAAGGAGCTGCTGATCTGCAATCTCTCTCCTGCAAATTATGGGAAAGTAACCCATTTTTTGGTTTTTATTTTTGTTTCTTATGTAATAGCTCATCTTCAAAAGGATTTAGAACAGATTTCCCTAGAGTGACTAAGCCAGTTTCAAAAACCTGGGAAAAAAAAAATCTGACTGGAAAGACTGTTTCTTCCCTCTGTACCCAACTCAACAGATAAAAATATGGCCGTGCCTTATTCAATACAGGCCATCAAAGTTACCATCTCACCTTGGAAGGAACCCAGTATACAAATTCTGGTTTGTTTTCCAATTATCCTAAGCAAAATCTTAAAAAAAAAAAAAAGTAAAGGATTGTGGATGGGGGTTTTTTTTATAATTTTTATTTTGTTTTGTTGGGTTGGGGTGTTTTTATAATAGAAAAGAGGAAACAGAACTGCAGAGGGGGTTCCTATTCTGCTGCCCTCAAAGAAAAGGAAGCAGCACAAGCATGAATCTCCTGCCTGGAAGAATGAATCAGCCATCTGGCAGCTTGAATGTATTCTGATCTTCTCTAGTGGTGAACCTCTGGCCATTAATTCAGACATGGAATTGGTATCTGACCTCTCCTTGCTGAATTTCCTAACTGTGTGACTGATCACGAAGCTCTCTTTGGATCAAGCGTAGTTAAAGTGCCTGTTGTAAAGTCTTTGTTAAATCCTCTCTGAATTGGGCTCAATATCAGAAATGGTGGCCTTTGAAGCTCTAAAGAGTAACTTCTATGAAAAAGTTGACATAGTCCTGTAGAGTGCTTTCTCCCAGTTTTTCACAGAACTTCTTTTCTATCAGATATAAATCCTTTCTAGGCAGGTCAGAATTTTAAATATCTCTATTTCCTTATCATGCTTTGATAGCACTTATTTTTCTTTTACATTTCTCATTGTATTGGAAAGGATGCTAGAGTGCTAAAACTATACAGAAACTTCAGGATGTTCTTTGTTTTTTTTGCAAAGTCTGAACAGATGGTAGAAGCCCATTCTGGAATTGTTAGCTTAGAAAAAAGTGGTGTGCTCACAGAGGAACTGTTTTTCATCTCCCCTTCCCTGTTGTACCAACTGTAAGGCTCAGTCCCAGAAGCATGATCAGTTCTTGGGGAAACTGCAGCAGTCAGGCTCTTCAGAGACTCAGTTTGGTCCTCCATCAGAGAGCCATTTTGGTGCCCCTTAAGGTGGAGAATCCTCCCAGGGCACAGCTGACTCAAGAAACTGCTGTCTTCTGATCAGTGGAGCAGAACAGAAACATTCCTGCCTCACAAGACTGCAGGACACCTTCAGTTGTGCTGACTGAATTGCTCCTGTACTCTGAACAGAGTCTGAGAAATGATCCAGTTTAGAGGGGGGAAGTTAAACCAGTCCCTTAGAAAACAACTGCCCCTCCTCCCTCCTCTGATGAGGCAACAGTTTGGCTAAGACAGCAGCCGGGCAAACAGCTGAATGAAACAACTGGAGGGAGGAAATGAACCAGAGAGTGCAAAATCCTCTTAGGCAGGCTCTGTGAGCAGAGGGCTGTAATATGCCCCTGCACCTGGAGTCTGGTCTCCAGAGTGTTTCCATTTGTGTCACAAGTTTAAAAATGCAAATTCTGTTCTGCGAGTCAGGACACCCAGAAGTGTTATAGATCTGGGCTTCCAAGGCCCGAGTCAGCTTTGGAAATGGGCTGAACTCTCTGCCATGGTACTGTCAGCACTTGCACGCTAATTCCTTCAAAAACACACCTTAAAAACTATGTCGGGTTTTCTTCTGTTAAGCACATTTGCCTGGAAACTCTCAGCTGTGAGCTCAAGTGTGAGGTACAGTGATTTTGGAACAGACCAAATATCTGATGCACATGCTGTGCATGGATTTCATGCACAGCTGACTGGAGCTGCCTCGCTGTTGTGCTCCTGCCAGTGCCTGCAGTCAACTGCTCTAGTCTTGCAAAGTTTTGGATTGAAGTTGTAATATGAGTTGGCCCTCTTGTATCTGAGGCAGGAGACTCATTACTGGAATTCTGTGTGCAGGCAAAATGTTGTAGTTTATTTTCATGGAAAAGTTGTCTATCTGGCAGCTGTCAGAAGTTGCCTTTGTAGGAGGAAGGCACAAATGGATACAGTTGCTTTCCATCTATTTCTAAGTGTCATTTTATAACTGTATATGTCATGTTTAAAGCTTACTTGAGGTTTGATGTGTTTGGTGGCTTTTTTTTTAATTCACAATTCTTCTATACTTTCCAGACGGACATTATCAGATACACATTAAAGATCATCATAAGCACCTGCAGCTGTAACTGAAACCAAGAACATAATTGTATGACTAGGCATTCAGGATACTATTTTAAAGTGTTCCCTATACGGGAACCTTTCTGCTTCTTTTTTTTTTCTTTTTTTAAATTTTTTCCCCCCACAACCTTGACAGGAGGGACAAAAACATTCTGAAAAGCTATATAATATAATACATTTTTGTAGGCTTATCTCAAGTACCAACTGACACATAGTATCTAAATTCATAGGTGACATCAACTTATATCATTCTGGGTTTTTTTTAAATTTTAAACACTCCTTATCTGATCACTGTTGCCACTGTAAGCGTTATTTGCTCTGCGGATGCCTCATCTTAGTTTTGGAAAGACTGGAACCGGTGGATACTCTTCTCTGAGTATCCTGCCTTTGTTAGGCAGGTGAGCAGAGTAACTCGGCTCAGTGCGTGCTTAGTTATGCTAACGCACTCCCCAAAATTAAAAGCAGATAAACACAAGAGGGTGATTAGAGGCTAATTACCAGGACAAAACTATTATTGTGCTGACTGATCTAAATATAAGCTTACGTGCAACTATTCAGCATGAGTAATGTGCTTAGCATTACACAATACAATGAAAAAAACGTGTGTCACAAACTGCATATCTGGTTACTTTAAGAATTCTGTGCTGCTTATATGGACTGTTTCAGGTTCCTATGAATCTTCATGCAGGGAAAAGAAGGAATCGCAGCCAGAGCCCAGGAGCAAATGCTCATTTAAAAACCGGGAACACGCTTGGTGACGGGCAAAGAAAGAACACGTTTCAGGAGACACACAGGCTGCTCCCGGAGGCGGCAGACACCGCTGTGTGTCCTGCAGCTCCCGAGATAAGGACCCTGATCCCTGTGGGCAACCCCGCGTTTATCTCCCGAGCCACGGGCTCCATCGCACACGACCGTGCTTCCCGGGGGGAAGGCGCGGGGCCGGCGCAGCGCGGGCCGCTGTGCTCGGCCGGGAGCGAGGGGCCGCTGGATCCCTTTGGAGCGGCCCAACTTCGCCTCGGCCCCACAGTCATTTCCAATCACTCCACTGCAGCGAGCGCCGCGGGCCTGCGTGCGGCCGGGCGCGTCCCGCCGGCTCCCCCCGCGTCCCAGCGCTCGCTCCTTTTTAGGCCGTGCGGTGTTTGGGTCCCGATCCCAATCCAATCCAATGCAATCCCACCCCGATCCCGGTCCCGCTGGCGATCCCGCCCCGGAGCGGCCGCGGCTCCCGCCCCGCGCGCGGCCCCGCGCATGCGCCGCACCTTGTTTACCCGGCTCTGCGCGGTGGCGCCGCGCGCGGCCGGCAGGTGTCGCCCCAGGCCCAGGAGAGCGGGCCACGGCGCGCGGCCGCCAGGTGGCGCCTGCGCCCTCCATTCGCCCGCGAGCCGCCGAGCAGCGAACACCCCAAACAATCCCCAGCGCCGCCGCCAAATTAAATAACCCCAACCCGCCCGCGCCCCGCGGCCCCTCCGCGCCCACAGCCCGCCACTGGCCGGCACGGGCGCGCAGCCGGGCGAGCCGCGCCGGGCACACGGGAGCGGAGCCGCGAGCCGGGGCCTTCCTCGCTGCCTACGCCGACACTGGGCAAGGTAAGTTAGAAAATGGCGGCGAAGCTTCTGGAAGTTTGGCGGGGGCACTCGGGATCGCGGTGCGCGGCGGCGGGGAGAGGCCGGGCCGGGCCCCGCGGCGCCCGGGCCCGTGCGGGGCGCCAGGCCGGCTGGCCGCGGGGACTGCGCGCAGCCAAGATGGAGGACGGCGGGGCCGAGCCGCGAAAACACTCCAGCCCCTCGCTTCCCCACCCCCCGTTCCCGGCGCGCCGCGGCGGGGAGGGGGGAGGCGAGCGGAGCGCGGCCGAGAGAGCGAGAGGGCGCCGAAAGCGGCCCCCCCTGCCCGCCCGGGGCCCCCTTCCTGCTCCCCAGAGCCGGCCGCGGGCAGGCCGGGCCCGGCGCTCGGCGAGCTAAAATGGAGAACCGCCTTCTCCTCCTCCTCCTCCCCCTTCTGCCGAGCCGAGCAGGGGCTGCCGGCAAGATGGAGGACTCGGGCATTGTGTGCGTGGGGTGTGTGTGTGGGAGAGCCGAGCCGGGCCGGGCCGACCGGGGGGGGGGGGGCAGCGAGGGGACGGGGGTCGGGGCGGCCGCGCTCGGCGGAGAGCGCTGGGCCGCGCTCAGAAAATGGTGGGGCGGCTGCCGCTGCCCCGGGGGCGAGTGCCGGGGGAGGCCGCCGAGAGGGGGCTCGCACCCCTGACAGCGCTCGCCCGGCTCCCTTCGCCCGGCTCCCCGCTGCCCAGCACTCGAGTTCTTCCTGCCAGCCCGCTCCCGCCGGCTTCCCCGCGTAGGGAAGTGCCGAGGGATGGGGGTTTCTCTCTTCCATCTCTCTCCCCCGAGCGGGGGCAACTCCGGCCGCCCTTCCCCGTGCCTGGGCTGGCGGGACCGGGGCTCCCTCGGCCCGAGTGAGGACATGGGGACTGACCTGCCTTCCCCCCCCCGCCTCCCTTCGCTGCCCCCCCCCCTCCCGCCCCGGCTCCCAGCTCCCAGCTCGGGGAAGGCCTTTGTGGGGCGAGTTTTCCCCTCCGAGTGACTTTGGCCGAGCTCCTCGGCGGCTGCCCGCGAAGAGGAAGAGTTGTGGCAGTTTCCGTTCGGCTTCCTTTATTTTTTTTTTTTTTTTTTTGTAAAGAAAGGGTGCTTGCCAACTTGTGCCGGGGACGCCCGATGCCGGGAGCCGCGTGTTGCTGGAACCCCGCTGGGCTCTCGCCGGCCCCGGAGGGGGAGGGGGGAGGAGGAGGAGGAGGAAGGAGAGAATGCTTCTTACTGGGGGGTTTTGGCGCCACTTTTGTTTTAGATAGTGTTCCTCTGCCCCCTCCTCCTCGGCACGCACTGAACTGAGCTGAACCCTGCCCAGGTAGGAGGCGAGAGCTTTCCTGGTGTTTTTCTTTTCTGGGCGCTTATTTTTTCTACATTGATTAAAAATAGATATATAGTTGTTTCTGCGGCTAGGGACGGAGGGACAGGGGAGCGAGCGGCCGCAGATGCCTGGGCTGGGAGGCCTTGTTTTTCGGGAATTCCTCTCCCTGCCCCGGCGCATCCCTGGCGCTGGGCGTGCTGGCTTTGGGGGCCCGCACCGCTCTGCCTCCATGCCTTCCTCTGTCCTGGTAGCGTTGTATAATCCGTCCGTCCCGTGGAAATCCGGGACCCACCGACCTCATTTTTTATTATTTTTTTATTCCTCCCCCGGAGAGCGGGCGCGGAGGCGCTCGGGCCCCTCTTTCGCTCCTTTTATTTATTTATTGTACTGCCCCGGCTCGGCTCTCGCTGCTGTTATCCTCCCACAGGATGCGGCGTTCGGAGCTAATACAAAGTTTTCCTCTCCGGCGAGTCCGGTGCTCTGCTTACTGGGCTGCTGGTGGTTTTTTTTGGTTGGGTTTTGGTTTTGTTTTGTTGTTGGTTTTTGT
>NW_020884891.1:8891722-8894791 GCF_003945725.1 Corapipo altera
GCGCTGTGCCCGCCGCCCATTGGCCGCGGCCCGCCGGGAGGGGCCGCTTCCTCCGGGCCGGGCCCCCCCGCGCCGCTCCCGCCGCCGCTGCCCCCGCTCCGCGGCCCGCGTGGCCGCGGCCCGGGGCTGCTGGAAGGGAACGGCAGGAAAACGCCTTTTGGATCGCTTCCCTCGGAGACGTTGTACGGCCGCTTTCGTGCTCTCCGGGAGTTTTGTTGAATCCTGTTTTAAATGGCCAGGAGCGAGAGTTCCTAGGGTTTCCTGTAGCGAGGTGTTCTCCCGGCATAGGTCTCGCTGTTAACTCTTGGCGGTTCAGTCTCGATTTGTGATTGATCGCTTCTTTCTCGTTTGTAGTCGTGGCCATTTCAAGCAACTTTTCCCTCTTATTCTCTTTTCGTTGAAACGCTTATCTTATGTTATTTTTATATATATATATATATATATGGACTGCCCAGGGAGGTGGTGGATTCACCGTCCCTGGAGGTTTTTAAGATGAGACTGGTTGTGGCACTTAGTGCCATGGTCAAGTAACCACAGCAGTGTTGGATCAAGGGTTGGACTTGATGAGCTTGGAGGTCTTTTCCAACCCAGTTGATTCTATGATTCCCAGAGTGTTTATCTGGTATTGAACCGTCCTAAGACTTGCTAAATACCCGTGTGCAGGTAAATAAATACCACGAGTGATTGTGCAATTGGCAGTCATTAATCTCTGCCATCTTGGTATCACTTGCTCATTATCCCCAACTCATAATTTTGTGGATAAATCTTGATGGTGATCAGTCACAGACTCACAGTACCACAGATTTGCTATGGGGGCTCCTTTAGTGGGTAACACAGATTCTTTTCCTTATAGCCATGATAACAGTTTCATTACTAAATAAAACATGGTGTGGGAAGGCAGCTGCCGTGCTCTTAGCATAAACCTGCATCTTTTGGCTGCTGAAAGAGTTGGAACTGAATGAGGTGGAATCCCCACGCTGTTATGATTAATTAAACAAAGACTAAGAAAGCTTCTAAGTTGTACAAAGGCGAAAAATATCAATTTAATCCCATCTCTACCAGATAGATCTTTTTTCCGTTAACTGATGAGGCTCATGTTGGTCCTTCTTGGCAAAACCAGTGACATTTTACAGTGTTTTCTACAGGTGGCCTTTGTGCCACCTGAGACAAACACCTGAATTTCTGTTGCTGTTGTTTGTATTAAGATAGCTGTGGTAAACTTAAGATTGGCTATTTTATTGATTTAATTCAAATAAACAAATATACAAAACTAGCCATGAAACTTAGAGAGACTTTAATTTTCCTGTGATACTTCCTAGCACTTGCACAACTCCCACGATATGTAGTTGGGCCAGAGTTATGGTTTTGGAGCTTTTTCATGTATTTACCGTTTCAGGAAGATACTACTGAATAAAGTCAATAAGCAGTATAAGGGTTTGTTGAATTTGTATTTTTGAAGTTCAATTAAAATTCATGTCCAGTGCTCCTCTTTAAATATTGTCTTGATGTTTTGCAATTGAAAGCTGAAATTGGTTTCAGTGAGTTGGTTCAAATCAAGGAGTCTGTGATATTTTAAAAAATTGGGTTCTGTGAAATGACAAAAAATTGGTAGGTTCATAGATTATTAAAATACTTATTTTAAAAATGCATTATATTACTTGAATAGCACTCCATTTTTAGAATAGGAGTATTCAATTAGCTGGCTGTTAATCTAACTCAAATTCCATAAATATATCACATTCCAGCTTTATGTGTTCAAGTCTCTAAATGTGCAGAATGGAATAATATCCACTTGGAAGGATTGTAAATAGAATTGTCAGTTAAATACTCTAGTTTTATTTTGTTTCAGTGTAACGTATCAACAACAACTGAATTCTTTAAAAAAAGTAATGTAGACAGCTTCTCTTGAATATTACATGCTATTACAGTCTCCTGTAGAAAATAGCTGCAGGCAACAAACCACTTGAAAGTTCGTGCTCCTGTGGTGGGAGCAACTGTGTTAGACTTGGATAAGTCATAAAATGATGTTGGCACATCAGAGCTTTATGAACTTTTTAAAATTAGATTGCTCTTTGTCACTTATGGTTCAGATTTAGAATGATTCGAGAGTCCTCTTTTGTCATGTTCATTTGTTGTGTTACTGTCTCAGTTGTTTTGCTGCAGGCAAATAGTATAGGAGAGATGGTTTTCTGAAACTTATGAGCCAGCAGAAACAGGTTGGATGTTTTACAGAAACCTGAAATACTTTTGTTGCTTATTTTCACCGGATGAATCCCCAAAAGTAAGCAAGTATTTCTGCTGGTTATTGTGCTTGTTGGTTGTGTTACTGGAATGCTGTGTTTTGTCACAGAACTCTGCCTACAGTGTGACCATTTCATCTCTAATTAGTTGGAAAACTGAGAAGAATATTGTAGGTGTGAATTTCCAAAATGGTTCAGTTCGGTTTTGGTGGTGGGTGTTGTTTGTTTGCCTTTTTTTTTTTTTTTAATGTGTGTAATTAAGAAAACATACTGGAAAGAGGAGTGTGTTATCGATTGTGTCTCTGTCACTGATGCGAGAATTTCCAAGAGCTTCATCTGCTTCAGTACTTGTTTTGTCATGGAAAGAAGTGATTGATGGCAGCCATCAACATACCAGTTTAATACTCTTGGAGGTCTGCTCACTTTCTCGGTATCATTTAATACATTCACATTCTGAAAACTTCATCTTCCTTATATGAGGATCACTGACAAAGAGGAAGAGAGAATGAAGTGATGACTTAGTCCTTGGGAAACTGAGGTGAGCAGGGAACTGGAGTTTTAGGTTGGAAAATACAAAGCTTGTACACAGCATCACAGAAGCTTAAATGGTGACATACAAACTTATCACCCTGGATTAGATTGAACGCCATCCAGTATTTTAGATAAACTCCCCTTTTAAACTCCAAGGGTAGGTAAAAATGGGAATTCTTCACGGTCCCAGTGCTCTTCTGTCACTGGCACAGGCAGTCCTGCGGTGTGGGCTGCTCTGGGCCTCCTTCTGCCTCCTGCCCCTTCTGTCCCGTTGAGTTCGCGCGGAGCCGAACGGGGC
>NW_020884891.1:8894801-9135304 GCF_003945725.1 Corapipo altera
CAGGGTGCGGGTGCAGCGGCCGCCCCCGGTCCCCAGGGGGCGCCCCGGCGGCGCGGGGGGAGCGGGGCCGGGGGAGCCCCGCGGGAGCGTGTGCGGGGCACAGCTGTGACACTGCGGCTCCTGGGCTGGCAGCCGGACCTGCTCCAGCACTGCTGGGGGAGCAAACCAGTTACAAACTTCCACCCTTCACTGGGCAGGTTTCAGGGTTGAAGATCAGTCCAGTGACTTCAGTTGGCTTTTCATATTAGAAAAAAAGTCTACCTTCAAATAATTCTGTATCTTTGTGGTTTAAGGGCAAGCTTTGAAATCTGATGTAACTTTTGACAAGGTCAGGTATTTATTTAAGAGTGTTACAGTGAAAACTTATGTTCTGAGAGTTGGAGATTAAAAGTGTAGTTTTAATTGTATGTTGTTTTAACTAGAAGTTATTTTCTTTAGGTATTCTCATCTTGCAGTTTATAAAAATCTGGTAAAATTGGAATTTTTTTTTTGGGTATAAGTACAAAGTAAGGGAACCCTCTGAAGGTGACCCTCATTTAGCTCATCACAGTAGGGCTAGTGCTGACTTGTTGAGGTTGGGAAGCTTGAGGGGCTGTTACCTGACTGGCTTCTGTCTCGAGATGTTTCACTGCTCAGGTATCAGCACATAATATGTGTTCTTTTTTCTTCATCCTCAGTTTGGTGAGTGGGATCACTAAGACTAGACCAGAATCCTAAATATGGTGGATTATGCCATTGCATTATTTCACAGAATACTTTATCAGTTTTTAGTATCTTTGTATTTCCAAGTGTTGCACTGTTACAGTCTCATAGATACACGAGATCTTGGGTAGAGAAGAAGAGAGAGTGAAATGTTTCATCTCTCAAACATTTTCTGAGATCTGGCACCCAGTTTTGGAGATAGGAATGTGGGAAAATTTGATCCCCCATGACACCCCCTTGGCTTTTATGTGGCAGTTAGTTTTTTAGCCTTTACTGGCTACAAACTTGCATGGAGGATCACAGGCACAGTCTGTTTTTCAACTTCTTTATGCCAATTTGAGTCAGAAATGAAGGATATGTAGGACTAGATTTGTATGCAGCTGCTTCTTGTCTTAATTGTGGCTTCAGAGGGAAATGAAGTTAACTGTCAGATAGCTGCTTTGTCCAGGTATTTACTTTATTTTTGTCTGTATTGTACATTTTTGGATTGTGTAGCTGGCTATGATTTCCCCCTTTGGAGGACTTATTTTTGCAAAAGAATATGATCAGAAGAGTGAGTAGATGTAAGAAGATTGGCATATATGGCAGGGTAGATTGTGATCTGTGATTGAGAAGTTAATCACAATACCTACCCAAAAAAAGTATCTGAGCACACGTGTTTGTTGGTTTCTTTGTTTTTTTTTTTTCTTTTTTCTTTTTTTGTAGGTAGGTGAATGGTTTATTTTTTTATGGCTCTGAATATGATGATTTATTAGTCCTGCCCTTACACAACCTTTTATGCATTTGACTTTATGCATTTTTTTTTTTTCAGTAAAGGTTTGTGATTGGATTGGTGCAAGGGAATATGTGTGACATTAGAAGTCAGTTTGTTTTTTGCAGTATTTTTTTGGTAACACTTCTGTGAAGCTCTAAAGAGGAGAGTATTTTTCCATCTGTTCCCATTGTTCAGGTGTTGCTAGAGCAAGCTGATGACCTCTGCTTGTATTTTAAAAAAGGTGCCTGTTGCCATGTAATGGGAATCTCTGCAGTGCTCTAGACTGGTAAGAATTGTAGCTGGATTCCAAATCTCAGGGTTGTTTTCTATTAACAAAATAATGAAATCAAATATACTGACATTTCATAGAACACAAAACATTTCCGAAACTACTGATCACTTTAAAAAGTAACAACAAACCTTAGGGGTGCATGTTTTATTTAGCTGGGATTGCATTCCAAAATTGGCTTCCAGTTGCTGCCAAGGTTTGGTGAAATACTGCTCAGTATTTCTGGCCTGTGAGTGAGAGAGCTTTGGGTGCTGTGCAGGACACACCTGCCCAGACCTGCAGCCTTCCCCCAGGTTTGTCCCTTCTGCAGTGGTGCCCCAGTCCTGGCAGGGACAGAGCCCAGTGCTGGACCCTGCTCTGCTGCTCCCTGGGAAGGTGTGTGATGCAGCACACGTGGGCACATAGCACACAGGACTCAGTGCAGTTATTTTCCTGTTGCTTAATGCATGGGATCTGCCTGGAAAGAGATGGATATTTTTGATTTGGAGGTAATGTTGCAGTTCTTCATTATGGCTGAATTGCAGTTTTTTTACTTAATATAGGAATTCAGCCTAAGTTCTGAGACCTTCCCTGCAGCATCGTGTCTGGGAAAAAAATTGACTTACTTTGTTTACAAATAAAAATAAGCTGTTCAATCTAAGGCTTTTTTAGTCTTTCACCTGTTATTGCTTTAGGTAAAACTCCCAGTTCATCCCTTAAGAAAGGTCAACTCTGGAAATTTGGACCATATTGAGTCTTAGTAAGCAGATAATAAGTGAGCAATATAATTGGCTGATTTTTTTTCAGAGTGTAATCTTCCAGCAGGGAGAGTTCATTATAAGGAAGATTTGTAGGGAGTAGGGGTGTGAATAATTGAGATCTGTATTTTTTTCGTGTGTTATTTTTATTATTTTGCTGTGAGCAATTGAAAATATATATACTAAAGTTACAACCCCTTCCCACTTTAAATACTAAATATCAAGAACATGGCTTTGTAGTTCATATGTGATTTTGAGATTTCTTATTTTTAATTTGCAGGTTACTTTATCTGACATGAGTCCTGGAATAAGATGCTTTTTGTAATTATGGATATAGTGGCCTACTAACTTAATTTGTATAATATGGTGGTGCATCCTGACCACTGGCTATTTCACTGCAGATACTTTTAGAAACAGAGAACTGATTAATTATGATGTTTTTTCCAAGGGAGGAAACAGGGAAGACTTGATCAAGACCTTTTTTATCAAAACAAGAATAATTAGTGGCTTCAGTCTACATATCATATGGCAGAACTGTGCTTGCAACAGAGGAACAGGAGAGAGAATTGATATGGACTGTTGTATCTTGATTTAGGGTAAAGAATACAATTTAAATGGATTTGAAAAAGAAAGACTAATAATAATTTAAGATTAATAACATAAGAATTTATAAAATTTTGTTATTTTGTACTGTTTTGGGATGGGAACTCTGTTCTTACAAGAAAGTTCCAGCTTGGTGTGCAGTCATATACTGTTTTTTTTAATTGTTTCTTATGTACCTGTTTGAACAACTATATCCAAAATACTTTCTTTTTAACACCACATAAAATAAAGCTTTGCATTATGAATGTGCAGGTGCTTCCTAGAAGTGATGCCCCAATGAAAAAACTATTTATGTTCTTGGTCACAGAATTATGTAGGTGGGAAAGGCCCCCTGCAGGTCTGGTCCAACCTTCTCCTTAAATCTTGTCCCGAAGCACCAAGAATTTGTCCAGTGTAGTTTGAAATGTCTCAGGGTGGAGTTTCTGCAATCTCTCAGGCAACCTGTTGTGTTGTTCTTATTGGAAGGGCCTTTTTTATTTCAGGTTTTAAAGTCATCTTAAATTCGTATGAAGATTGATGCCTTTCCACCCCCGGTATATGTTTGCAAAGTATTCCTTGATGATGGGGGCTTGGGAACCTAATGTTCTGGTTCAGAGCTGGTGCTGGGTTTTTTTAATTAGGAATTTTTGAAAAAGAGAGGGGTGAATAGCTACTGAGTGACTTTTTGGGGCTTACATTTCTCTTCCCTCTGGTTGCATTTGCTGCCTTTATCCTTCCCCCACTGTCCATGCTCAAGCTTCACTACTACACCTCTGACAAGACTTGCAAATAAAACTTCCTTTCTTAAGCATTTACCTGTTCACTGAAGTGTCATTCCTACACTAATCAGAATGATTCTTTTTGCAGTTTTCATGTTTAAGCAGTGATATTTTTATTCCTTCTCATAAGTATTTTTTCTAGAAATCTACAGTTCATTTGAAACTATGGTAACCAGAAGGGAAAGCTGCACAAGTCTCTCTCTTCGATCTGTGGTATAGGCCTGCTGTTACTTGCCTAATAAACATTTGGCTAAAGAAAAGGTGAAGCATCACCATGTTTGCACGTTGATTTACCAAACACAGAAATGGTTTATTAAGGCAAATATTTGAATGACTATGGAAAACGTTTGGGGTTTTTTTTCCCCCACTGAGTTACATTTTGGTCTTCAATATTTTTTTTAAGCTGCTCTGTTTTATTGTGTGCTTCCATTCTAATTGCTTTGATAAGCTGCATTTTCAAAACTGGTATATATTAGTATTTAACTTTATAAATGTTCATCAAGTAAGAAGTATTGCTGATGCATGTATGCTGCATTACTACTCTGCTGGGAAACAGCATGGATTCTGTACACAGACAACCTGTTCAAACATAATCAGAAAAATCAGCCTTTAGGCATTTTATTTCTCTTGCTGCATTGCATCCTCTCAGTTATACTGTCCAATTTCTATTCAGCAATGCAGTGGTTTTATGAGAGTTAATAAACTTGTGTATTCAGAGTATGTTTGTACCTCAGAGCAGTAGTTGCTGCTAAGCAAAAATTTTCTACGGTGGCAAGACAGATTGTGTGCATCAGTATGATGCAAAAATATCAAAAACATTTTTAGACACTTTTAGTTTCAATAGCACTGGGTAGAATAAAATAAAGAAATGAAGAGCTACCCTCTTCTTATACAGTAGGTCACTCATTAAGATTCTTTGTATTCACCCCCAAGTGGAGTAACAGTCTCTATAAAATTGAATTCTCAAGGGTTTTCCTTTCAGTGCCAAGGGGCTATAAACTATGCAAAGAATACCTTGCATTCAAAACTGGTTAGTGAAGTTTTGTTTACAAGAGAGGATTTATATATTCTTTCATAATCCTACAAATGGGCTTAGTCTTCCTCTATCTCCAGTGAAGAGAAGCATGGAAGAATTCTTTTGGATGCAAGATTGAGTCAATGTTCTTGGTAGCTTGGGGATTTAAGAAACTTACTGAAGTTTTTCAATTCCTTTACAATAAGCACTATTTGTTGGTATGTAAGGAATGAAGCATCCCAGGAGATGAAATGGGATTACCAGGAGGAAGGAGAACATAGCCTGGAAGATGGGAGAGGTAGGAAAGTGTGAGAATATGTTGATGCTTACTGGAGCCATTTCAAAAGTATATTGTGTGTCCATTTGTATCACCTTCACTTTTTTATTTCTGTTGTGGAATATGTTGGCTTTGAGCTATTAGATACATAAGTATCCATAAGTAACTGTTCTGATGTAAAAACCTAAGCTTGGAATAGGTTGTTCTGTCAGATGTGAAAGCTGCAAATGTTTGTGTTGAATGTTTAATTTTTTAGTTCCTAACTTTATCAACCGTTAAAGGCTGTTGGAGTGGGATCTGGAGGAGAGAACTCAAGCTAGCAATCCATTGAAAATGTAAAGTTGGTTTTTTCAGTGAGGGTAGTTGGTGGAGAGACTGGTTACTTACTGATGTGGAAGAACAGAATTGGGCACTTATGTAACTGGAAATAATTTGTGAACGTGACTCCACGTGCAGAGTTTCCTCCCTCATTCATTGGGTTCTTCCTTCCATATTTGTTCAGGCTGCTGCAGATGAGTCTTCCCATGTCACAGGGCCAGTTCCATGGGTAGCTGCTGCTGGTAGGGTGGTTTTGTCTCTCCTGACTGTGTGTTTTATCATTTGTCTTGTGCCTGTGTTTTCTTCCCATTTGAACCTCACAGGTGAACTGGTTTAAGGAGCTGAACTGAAGAGTGTCTGTGTGTTAAATCCCTGTGGAGTCAAATGAGTGCTGCTTCTGCATGAAAGAAGATAAGGGAGCTTTTAGCCAGTGAGAATACAAAGTATTCAGTATTTCAGTAGTTGAAGTGTTGTAGTGGCAATGTTTTCTGTGACTGTAGGACCAGGAAAAGAAAACTTTTTATTCCTGCAGTTGTCTACTACTTTTCTACATGGTCAAACTCAAAAACCACTAGGGTGATATGCCAGTTCCAAAAGCAGTCCTCTAATCTCTGTAGTGGTCTCTGTTTTATCTTTTTTTTTTTTTTTTTTTTATTTCCCCCCCCAAAATGTTACAAAGTCTGTCATAGATCAGTTAGAGTTCTGCAAGGAAATACAGGACTGTGCATTACTTTATGCAGGCAGGAAGATCATGTACATTTTTCTTTGGTCTGTGTGCTAGTTAGAAGTTGTGCAGGTGTTACTGGGAATAAGGTGGAAGGGGTAGGAGAAGATTTTAGGAACAATTATAGAAGATTTTTCTCCCCTCAAGATTTTCTTCCAGCCTTGGCATGGTTAATCAGATGCTGTTGTCAAAACCCTGCTAGACCTCCTCCTTCAGCTAGATGCTTCCCAGGCTGTTGTGGTTAGATCTCATTATGAGCCTTTGCACTCTGGAGTTTGCTGTGGTTTATGGAAGCTGCAGTGCCAGTTCTGTACATGGGCTGCCTTCGGCCTCTTCACAGAATACAGACCATCCTATGCAATGATCCAAAGTCCCAGCCTTCCTGGCTTCTGAGATTTTTGGGGCATGCTGAGGCTATGGGTCTCACCTCTGGGAGTACCTGATAATTAGATCAGACATAACCTTTTTTAATCTCATAAAATATGAATATTGTCCTTCAGAGATACTGAGAAATGCCTGAACACGTTGCATGCCTCTCCTCTTTACCTTACTTAAACCTCAGTTCTCAGACCATTTTTTCTTCTACTCTTGGAAGAAAGCTTGCAGAGTGTTTTTTACAGTGTGGAATTCTAGATAAGAAGGTGCTGGCTTCCTTGAGGTGTTTGGGAAGAGCTTCACTGTTGATTGATCAGAAATTATTACATTGTGATTCATTGCCTAATTCCTTGCCATTTTACAGTTTAGATCTGGGGGAGCTGGTCAGCTCTAGGCAGAACTGGGATTTGTTGAAAATAATGCATCAAAGTCAAACTGACAGCTATATGCTGTGATTTTGCTTTGTGAAGTTGTAGTCAGAAATACTAGACAACAGGAAAGTCATATTTACAAGATTTTTGGAGTGCTGTAGATCATTTTAGGTTGTACAGAGGGGTATGGAATGTGGGTTGTTCAGCATGCATTTATATAAACCATGTTGGAACAGGAGTTTCTTTTTTGGTGTTGAATTTGTAGAAGGCAGTAGGCATTGGTTCCCCCAGTTTTGCAGGTGCTCCTTAGAAGGACTGTTGTGAATTTAGCTGCAATTGCCTGAGCTCTGTTTCTCCTTACTGCTGTTGAAATGTTTCAGTGGGACTTCCCTGCTTGGAAGCGTGCCAGAATGAATGTGTGGGAAGACTTAATACTTGCTACTTACATAGCATTTTGTATGTTCAAAGTCTTCTGCAAATATTAACTAATCTTTATTTAGCATTTGTGCCCAATTTCTGTCAGTATAAATCAGTAACAGCCAGTTATGACCCCTACTTTTTTTGATGTCAAAAGAACAAACTGCTGTAACTAGTAGAGTAAGAATAATCTTTATCATCTTATTAAAGTACCAGTTTTTGTCACTCTACACTTCTGGCTTCGTGTGGTGTAGAAAAAAGTTATGAATAGAGCGTAGTACTACTCTTCAGGAGGTCTGTGTGCTGTAGGATGCTGAGTGCTGGAAGGAATGGCATTGCATTCATTTTGTGTGTGGTATTTCAAGCTTTTCTGTGCTGGTTTTTGTTTCTGCAATATTAAGGTTTATTTCTTTCCAGCCTGGGGAGCCACAGCGTATTTGTAACAAGTAATGCTGTGAGAATAATGTTCATTCTTAAGAACTGTCATTCAACTTAAAACATAGTCGTAAGTTGAAAATTCTTAAAATTACTTACAGTGTACCTGCACTAAAAAGTTACTGAACTTTGCCCTACTTGTATTTTGGCATTATAAATGCCTGTTTTTAGCAGCTGGTATGACAAATTCATTAAGCTGTTAGTTGTTTTAGGTATGGTAAGGTTCTTGCAACACCGAACTCCAAGTAGCTGTGTATGTTTTTATTAGGATCTCATGCTCTATTTTGAATACTACTGTTATGTTGGGTTTTGCCACTGCAGTTGATCAACTGTAAATAACTAGTGTGTTGTACAGAAGTATTTTGCAGCAGAAAAAAATATTGTTCTGATGGTAATGTATAGTCTCTTTAGTTTTCAGAATTTTGGCAAGAAAATTCTGTTAAGTCTGTAAGTAAGTTTGAATTGTAAATTGTGACACATTAAAAGTTGACTGTTAATTTCAGAGAGAAAAAGTCTGTAGAAGAAGGTCTAATCTTTTACTTTGCTGCATTTTGTCTTTGACTAACCAGTTAATACATTTTGTTATGTATTAATTTGTTTTCGACTTTTAGTTAATGAAGATTTTTACTGTTTGTTGTAAAGTTCAGTAACTTTAGAAGTTAAATGGCTGTGGGACTTTTGACCTTCACTGAGTGTCTAAAATGTAGCTTTTAAAGAAAAATAGCATTGTACAAAAAGTGTAAATAGGTATCCCAAATACAGGCCTAGCATTGCTCTAAGAATGCTTCAGATCTTAGCTAAAATGGACAAAAACTGTATTTCTATTTGATTATTATCTGTCAAAACCTTAGTCTAAACAACTTCGGTATGAACAGAAAACCAAATTTTTTTAGTTTGTTTTCTGGTAATAACATGATTTGTGGCATCTACACAGATCAATGAAGAAAATAATTAGAAACAGAACTAGTTTTCATTCCATACTCTTGGATTATTAAACTGCTCAGTGGTGAGTTCTCTCTGGGACTGAATAAACGTGGTCCTGGCTTTTTGTGGAATAATGGTAGATTCTAATCATGTCAGATGTGCTGGAGAAACATTGTAATAGTAATGGGTTACAGAACCCACATGAGACCACTCTTGGCCCTACTTGGCACAATGAACTAGTGGTTTGCTTTTCTGCAGGGCTGTGACATCTTCCTATTTCTGTCACATCTCTGCTGCTTTCATTGCCATTTCATGTAGGCTTCAGGCAAAGGTGATCAGCTATTGGCTTGTCAGAACATTTATTCAGACATCACAAACCAGAGTGAGTTATGAATTTTCATCACTGTTGGAAAAGCAGCAATTGAGACCAGGCTTTTACATTTCATAGCTGGCTGGATTACACTTGGTACTGGTGTTTGGGTGCTGTACTCAGTGTGGCTCACAGTGCCATGGCCAGAGAGGGTAGCAGTGTATGGCAACCCCTAAAGCAGCTGTAGCCTATCAGAACAGTATGGACATCTCTCTTTCTTTTGACATAATTTGACAGTTGATCATGTCTGCCATACTGTCTCACTGATTTTGAAAGGAGCTGTTTTGCACCAGCCACAGGACTCTTTTGTCGAGCCAGCTCAGCTCATGAAACTGTTGGAAAGCTAATTCATTCACAAAGAAATTCATAGATTGTTGCTCAACAAAGGGTCTGACAAGTGCCCTTGACTAAGAGACATGGCCAGAAGTAAAAGCAAGGAGAAGGGAGAAGTAGGACTGTTCTTTCTCCAGTAGCAACCTGTCTATTGTATTATTAAACTACTATGGTTATTGTTTGTAGTTTCATTCATTATTTAGCAAAAAAGAGGATAGATAGGGTTAATGCAGTCTGTTAAAAAATTGGTATAAATGTGCTTAGTTGATAATTGAAAGGAACAATGGAATAAAATTTGAAATTACTAGAACATGGACATGATGTTGCTGTTGAACAGCTTCCTTTTCTACAGCTAAATGACAACTTGAGAAGGTGTAGAAAAGGCAAAGATTATGAAATAGGGAAGTGAGTGGAAACGGTGGAACTGCTTAAGTTTTAGAAAGAATTTTCTATAATGTATATGTAACGTGTTTTATGTTCTAAGTATCCAGTAATGGTGTAAAACTTCGTTGAAGTGAAGAACAGATGGTTTTAAATGTATATGCAGTTTTTAGGATTTGGTAGTTTCTGCACAAAGGACTTAATGACATTTGGAATGAAAGGGTAAGTGTTGCAGGTCATACCTTGGGACTTGTGTATCACGGTATTGTGGAACGTACTCTAGAGTCTTAGAAAGGTGGGATATCTGTGCTCTCAGACTGCTAAAATTTTGCCATATTGCTACCTCTGTTTAAGTGGTTCTCTGGATCCACTAATCTGGGAAAAGATTATTCTCCAAATAAAATGGTGGAAGATTCTTCACGTGTTTCAGGGAACACGTAAATGACTGAATTAATCACTTAGACAAAGTCAAACAGTGTAAGTTGGGTATTGCTGTAAAAAGGCTGCTGGTTTGGGCAGCATACAAACAATTATTGCAGTGGTCACATTCTGAAACAATATCTTGCAGCAAATCGTAAGTTAATATTTTATGGTAATAAACAATAAGCAAAAAATGTTATTTGCATGCAAAGAAAGTTACTTGAAAAATGTATTTCAGCATTGTTGTTACTAGATCCTCAAATCCTGAGAGCACAGCACTAAGGAATGTCTTTCTATGGATATACATGTAATGAGTTCAGAAGGAAAGGAAAATAAGTTGTTTACTTTGAGAGAAATACAAATTACCAAGAAATAGAATTGTCAAAAATGGTAAGAAAACACTTCCTTAGACTATTTTAGTGATATAGTATATTGATAAACAGTCATATTTTGTGCCCATGTTTTGCAGATAAGGCCTGGCAGCACTCAAAGTGCCACAGCTACATGTTAAGAAGGTGCTGAATTTGCCTATTTGAAAAGTCAACCTGTAATTCCCAAACAGATTTAATGATGAATGAAGTATCTTCTGTCCAGGACAGATCTGGCATTATGTGTTAATGCAGAATTATCAGAAATGTAGTTGTGGGCCTCAGTCTGAGGTATGTCAAGGTTCCATGACTGTGAGATCTGGTGCTGCTCTGTCCGAGTGTTCACACTTGTGGTATCAGTGGCACAGGACTCGTGGGTGTGCTTCTGTTGGCACAGAAAGCAGATGTTTATGCCCAAACCTGGATGATGGTGTGATTTCAGTATCACGCTGCAGTTTTTGACGGTCCCGTAAATTACATCTTGCTGTGCTTAGACTCTTTCTCTGGTGGCTTAATTTTGGAATAAGATGATTATTTGTTCTGAAAGTGCTGTGCAGCTCCTTGGTTCCTTGTGGACTGTGTGTTGACACTACAAGTGGCTGTGCCTGCTGGTGTGTGTTGCCTGCCTGTGTTGCTTTATGGGTTACAAAATGAAATTCATAAGTTATATTATTGCTGAAGGTTCTAATAACTGTGAAGTATTACTGGAATCCTGAACTTCTCTTCATTGAGAGCTTAATTAAAATAAAGGCACAAGTTATTGCAGAAAAGTCAGTACTACTAATTTTGCTTAATAAAGACTAAATTATATGGTATGTAAATACTGTCCATTTCATAATGGCTAAATATTAATCTTCTGATTGTAATTTGGTAGCAGTTGCCTTCCTGAAGTAATTCTTAAACCATGCCATTTTCATTTGTTTCCTCCTGCTCCCCCATTCCTGCCCCCAGATATTTAGATTTACAGATACCATGTCTTCTAACACCGTTAACTCCCATCTTTTGGAATTCTCTGAAAGACACGGTGGTGCTTCCCTATTTAATTGCATTAAAAAAAGAACATTTTTCTTACATTGATGTTTGCTAATTCATCCCGTGAGGTAAACAGTCTTTGGCATAGCAAGTAGGAGCAGGGGAGTTTTCAGTAATGGAGATGTGGGCTGATGGGTCCACATCAACAGCCACCACTGCCAGGGCATAGGAACCTCCATCAGGACCTTTTAAAGAAAAGTGCTTAAACTGAAGAAAGCCTAAGGGACACCCTGGGGTTTAGACTGACTGATCAAGTCTACAGGACCTGTGTGCAGCTATGGAAGTAGACTTGGTCAGTCAGTACCAGTTAGGGCAAAAGATTGGAAAGGGAGAAATAAAATATTTTCCCTGGTTTTCTGGTTTTCACTCACTGTTCTTTAGCTGGGTGTGCAGTTTGCTGTGCAATATCACAAAGGTGCTTTTTAATTATGTTTTTAAAAGCACTTTGTTAGGCTTCTGCAGCTTTGCCTACCTGTTAGATTCTGAAGTCCCACAGTCTGCTTAGTCATAAATTCAAGTTCATAAAGCAGTTCTTGAACTAAAATTTCATTTTACTCTTGTTTGTATTAATGAACAGGATAAAACCCAAACATTTTTTCACTATCTCAGGAAAGGTTTCTGCACTAGATCAGTCACCATTAATTGAAATTATTAATTAGCTTGGAGTGAGAAGTACAGTATTGTACTCTTGAATAAATGTTATGTTAATAGTCTGGTTTAAGGACTAGGTTTATATAGTTAAAAGTCTGCCTTTTTGAGAAAAATTTGTGGTTACATATTTGCAAATATTTGTGGCAGACACATTCCCCAGATGGATTTCTCTGAACATCATCCTCGTAGCGTTAGGACCATTGATGAATGAGCTGATGAATTACTGCCTGAGTTTGTATTTTCCTGTACTCCATGTACTTGTAGGGCTTTTCGTTTGGGAATTGCAAAAGCCTTCAAGAAGTTTGTAGTAATTGTCACAGGTTAAAGTGAGGTTTTAAAAAAATCTGTGAAAATGTGTAGTTCATGATTTCCTTCTGGTCAGTAAGGGATCAGGAAGGATGTAGGAGCCCGTGCTACAGGGCTGGGTAGATAGAGATCCAAGTGTGAGTGCTTTCTCTATGTGAATACTCAAGAAGGTTTTGAAGAACTAGGTATCATCTGTTAGAATATCCTTTTCTTGCTCCCCACATGACAATACAGGCAGCACTGAAGCAGCTGTAACAGAAAATTTGTCTTCCATAAAATGGCTGAGGGAAGAGTAGGAAGATGAATACTTTTTATTCCAGGTATGCAGTTTTCTTTGGGCTTTGTATGTTTATCATTATTTCTGGTTTCAAACTGTTTAATTGGAAAACAGGTCACCTGTTGTGTATAAAAGTTTGTGAAGGGGCTTGTTTTAAATGACTGGAAATTAATAAATTATTTTTTCAGTCTTTCTTAAAATATTGTTCTTCACCAGTGATTTTGTGTCTATATTGAAAATACTGAAATATCAATATTTCCTGTGCAAGAGAGTTTTGCCAGTTGTGGCTTAACAAAGGTATTTTAGTAGTATATTCTCTTTACTCCTGACAAAATGCACATGTAACCTTCCTTTCATGGGATGGAGGGGGCTGGAATACTGTGGTAGTGCTTGACATTTGTGGCTTTGAACTGCTAAGGTTAAGCAAGTTGTGTGGCCTTTCACTTTTCCCCTCTCCATGGCAGTGGGGGGGTTGTTACCTGCCTGTGCATAGGTGTTACTGATGCTGCTTTAATTGACCAGAAGCAGTTTCTAGAGCACATCTTGGAGACATTTTGTCTCCTTGGGGATTTATTGCATTTGCAACATCACACCTCTGATCCTGCTGCTTACTGAATATGATTAGCAGCCATTAGGGCTGAATACTTAAACATGGTCACTACATAATGTTTCCCTACTCGTTTTGGATTTCTGTTCTCCATTAAGGAGCTCTCTCCAGTGTGTTTGGTTTTTGTGGACTTCTTCCATGTGCTGTGACATTTTTCCCGGACTCATTGTTACAGTGTGAGTTCTGTCTAGTTCTTAGTCTTGCTGACAGAAACGTGGATAGATTTTTACAAAATAAATTCTTGTGCAAAATATATTTTCTTCATTTTCCTAGGGAAGATATAAGTTCCTTCCTTTTTCCTAGGATTCAGTCAGTCTCTAGGTGTTTTATATTGTTTTCTCACCCATTTAGCCTTGTGTGCTCCAGAAAACTGAAAAATCACATCCGAATTTTTGGGTTCTCCCATCATGCTGCCCAGGTGAAAACTGTTAACAAGCAGCGTGTCATATTGCACATTAAAGACTGTATGATATAGAAAACATGAAATATCAGCCTGGATAATTTAAGTATTTTTCATTTGTTTGGTTTTGTTTGTTCCAGCACACACCGGTATGGTCATACTTTGTTTACATTATACTGCTGTGCTGGAGCTGGACATGTTTTAGACCATGTGATTTATTAATAAAAAATAATATTTAGTCTGTTATTTCAGTGTAAATTTAGGGAATGTTAAGTATTAAAACTTGAATCTGTTCTTTTAATTTCAGAATGGGCAATCGACAGTGTGTGAAACTTGATGTGTTAATTGGTGAGATTTGTGGTTTAAATTGGCAGCCAAGGCACTTCTTTGTCTTCTCTCCCTTGCAAGTATTGGTTGCCATTTTGAACAAGAAGATTGTTTTAGTGAAGGAGAAACATTTAATAGCATCATTTTATGCTGGTGCTCGAGGGTTGTAAATATTGCAGTCCAGCAAATACTTGGGAGATTTCTTGAGCTGGAAATTGCTGCATGTGTTCAAGGTTTTGCTTTGTCTGTAAAGTGAATTGCTTGATGAGCACTTCATTTTCTTCAGGGTTATTAGAGGAAGTGAAAATATTTTGGTATCTGCTTCTGGAAATAGTGCTGGGCAGTTGTCTTTTTCTCTGCAAATTCGATGTTTTTGCTCCTGTTTAAATTAAGGCAATTGATTCTTGGGGAAGTCAGGTGAAGATATGTTGATATCATTAAAATTTTCAATTTATACTGCACAGCATTTCATGTATCAGTTGAAACAGCCTTAATTTTCTCTATTATATATTCTTTTGAGGGGAGTTGAGGGAACTGTTATTGCAATTCTAAAATTGTGTATTCAGGTTGGGCTGTAATACAGAATTAAATATAGAAACACTGTAATGTAAAGAATAATTAAACCTTCATTGCTGCAGAATGTATCTTGGTTGTCTGTAATCACCATACAGTTAATAACATCTTTATATGGTCTGAGAGAGAATGGCATTCGGTTACTTTGCTTGGGAAGAAGAGATGTGGATTTGTGTGTGCCACAGAGAAACCTGAGGATATTCTGTTAGGCCTCAATGGGTAAGATGGCCTTTGTGGATTGGCTTTTTTGGTAGTCCTCATAAAATGCCAGAATTATTTCCTTAATTATATCCTAGGTGTTTAAAGCTTTATGCATTTATTTGTGAGAAAGCTGTGTGAACAACAATTTTGATGGAGTACTATTTTTCTGTATCACTTCAGAGGGTGAAAAGGCTTATTTAGAGCTTGTCACTGTGGTATGTTTACTGTGTGTGAATTCACTACTAAGACTTGATAACTAATTTTTAACGCTCCCTATGCTTTCTTATTTTTATTAATATACATGGATGTTAATTGGAGTTAATTGCCTTGGAGACCTGATCAGAGCTCTGTAAATTGAGTGATATCTCTAATTCTCGCTAAAGGTTTGTTCATTTTCCAGATGATGTTCCTGTGCTGTGATTTTATTTTGCAGTTGAACAGCTGTGACTTTGCTGTTCTTTGCTTTAGTCCTTGGAATGCTCCAGCTGTGTTCTTGGACCTTTCCTTCCCACCTAAGTGAAGTTGAGGAGCAGCTCATTCCTGCCCGTTCCGTGGGCCCTCATCAGCCTTCGCTGACCTTTGGAAAGGTTCGGTGCTGCTGTCTGGCTCCCTCTCTGCTGGGCTGCAGTTCTTACCTTTGTTCCTTCCCTGCAGAAGAGGAATTTTACTAGTTTGTGGCTTAGCAAGTGTATCATGCTCTGATCAGCTGCAAGAAGTGCTTACACACCTTTCTGGTTGTTCTTCTCTTCTGCCTTGTTTTCTTAGTGGACTGTGTTTAATACCAGGGTCTGCGGTTCTGGAGTAGTTTTTACACTTAGCATATAAAGTCTTAAGTTAATTCACATAGTAATAAAATTTATGTTCTGTAATTAATTTTTTTGGCAGGCATCTGTTTCACAGTAATGAATTGGTAGCAGTTCCCAAAAATGTCTGTTGACTGTCTAGAGAGTTGTAGGAAAGCTGGCATTTAGAAATCTTTTTCATAACTGAAAGAAGTGGGCAGCTTTATATTAACCCATCTTTCCTCAGAAAAACTTCTGACTGAAATTATATATATAAAAATTTAAAAACCCAGTGAATCCTTTTTCTCTTGACCTCTGAATTTAAAGGGTAGTTACTTTCCCTTAATCTCAAAAACACTCTCAAATAAAAAATCCCATGCTAAGGATAGAGATACTAGTTGTTTTTCTTAAAAATAGACAAAAACCCCCAAACCCAGATGAACAAAAATCCCAATTTAACATTGTGTTATCTGTTAATCACTATTGTCTCCAACTCTTAACAGCAGTTGAAAACTGTGGCTCTGATTGCAGGTTCATTTTAGGTTGCTTGCAAGACTAAATTTGTAGCATTTAATGATCTAGGATTTTCATACCCTAGGGCAAGATTATAGTAAGTGGAGGTCAAGCTGAACAACCGCCAGACCTGATTTACACTCGGATAAAAATGTTCTTGTCTAACAATTAGATTGAATGCTATTACCTCTTTCTCTAACTTGTGCTGAAAATTGTTTTATATTGTTTCAAGACTAAGGCAGTCTGATGCCAAAAAAGCATCCTGTGAATGGAATATTGGTTTCACCTTTTGAGTTTGTGAAGTGGCAGAGAATGAGGTAAATGTATCAATGGCCTCGGCCCCTGTATTGTGAGGGATAGGAGACTTCCTCAAAATAGAATATTTTATTAATAGAGAAACTCTCCTTAATATGATGTCCATGTGAAAGCAACAGTCAATGATGGTGAAATAGGAAGAAAAAGAAATCTTGGAAAGATGTAACCCCTTTGATTATTGGCGTTTGAGAGTGCCAAGTCGTTTCAGGAGGGTTGGTATCATTACTTCTTCAGATCAATTAATTGACTAGTAACTGATGTTGTGACAGTTGTGTAATAGATCATGACCAAAACAGTGAGTTTTTTAATATATGTTAGGTGAGCAATTAAACTGTACTCTGAAACATTAGAAGTAATTACACTTAGTTATAAGCGGGCAAACTAAAGGAAAGATGGTGAATATATTTCAGTTGAAGCTTTGTGTTGCTGTAACTAAACATCATGTGTAGCTGTTTGGTCAGGTGATGTTAACTTCCAGTGGCGTGCCTGTGTAGGAATTCCATTTGAGTTGAAACAACTCAAGGTATTATACTTGTAATCCTGATTAGTGGTACAACAGCATGAGAGTTCTATACTGATTTATGGCCAGAGCAATTCTAAACATTATGTGACTTTTTGAGTAAAAACACAAAGTTGGCAGTTTGCATTAGTAATGTAGAGAAATTACTGTAACGTAGCTTGTTGTTCATCCAGTGTTCTTATGAAATTGGTGCCTGGGGCATTAAAATGAGGACTCGAAAAAATCTACTACTTGATGATACTTAGACATACTGGGTTATTTTTTTGTGTAAGGGTATCTTAAACATGCATGAATCCTAATCCAGTTACCTAATTTTAAGCCTCTTCCCTTTTCCCATAATGTATAGCCAACCCTGTGGTTACAAACTGCATGTAATTGTATTTTTTTAAAAATAAATTATGGTTTCAGGAACTGTGAACTTGCTGTAAGTAAAATAGTAAATGATTTTGCAGTATCATACCAGGTTAAAAAGTTTTTATTTGTCATTAGGTGTTATGATTTGATGTTAGAATCCTGAATGGTCATTACAAACTATTGGTGAAAGTAATTTGAGAACAGAATCTGTTAGGCATGAGAGCAGAGTCTGCAGAGTTCAACACAGGAGTAATAAATAATTATGTAATTGATGGCTGACTAATTAAGTCAAAGAAACGCTGCTCTTGAGTGAGTATCTGGAAGAACTGAGTAACCTACTGTGGAGGAGTCAACAAGATTGAATATCCATTTCAGAAAATTAAATGTGTGTTTAGAGAAAATGTATTGACTTATTTTAGCACTGCATCACTGCACAACATAAAATGGAGTGGAAAGATCAAAGCAATCTGAAAGAGGTATTGCCTGTTTCAAATAATGCCTCTTCTGTCCAACCCTTCAAAATACTGGGAATTATTATTTACTGAGAAATGTCAGAGAAACTAAAGTAGGACTGAAAAACTTTCTACATGTATGTTGTGTTCTCAGCTGCTGAGTTACCCATTTCTGATAGGAGTGTTGGGAAGGTGGGGGATAAGTGATAAGTAGTTGGTACAGAACAGAGGAAGGGAAACCTGTGCTAAGAGTAAGGATGCAGTTAATTACAAAACCACAGCAATTGTTGGGGAAGACGTGACAGATGCAGCACTTGCATTCTAGCAATTCTTGTTTTAATAATTAGAGGTAATTGCAGACTGATAAGGCAAATATGATCATGGACTGAAAACCACAAGAAGATGATCCAGTTCTGATAATAAATTAGAAGCTGAAACTGTAGTGACTGAAGCATTTTCCCATGCCATGGGGGACAGCTCTGGGTTTGTTCATCGTGCTGTGGTGATTTCTGCCGTGGCAGTCGACTTTTCCATCCCTCTGTCAGAGGTTACCACCCGTGCCACGAAAGTCAGCAAAATGGGCTTTGTCAGCCCATCAATGCTCCCTGTTTGCAAGTGCAGAATATTGGCTTTAATTGTCACTGCAGATGAGTGCCATTGATAGATCTGACTGTGAGACAGAGCATATGAAATATGAAAACTTGTTTTCTTTGTTCTTGGGGGGGGGGTGTGGGTGCTTTTGGGGTCTTTTTTGGTGTTTGTTTTTTGTTTTAGGGGATGGGGGTTTTCTTCCTTTTTTTCTTTTTTTTCCTTTTTTTTTTTTCCTTTTTCAGTGGAATGGTAATATTCAACTGAGTTAAGTTCCTGCCCTGGGTAGCATCCTCTTAAGAATGCTGGAAAATGGTTGTCCAGCACTAAATGTGTCTGAGTTTGATACACAAAATCATAAATGTTAAACTGCTCTATGAATTAAAATGTAGCTGCTGTAAATACAGTCAACACTGCCGTGTGATGAAGTTTTACATTTTGTACCTACTTACCAACTAACTTCAGCAGACAAAAGTGTTTTTTGGTATTCCTTGTATTAGAGGAGTGAGTAAACTATGATGGCTAAAAAATGATGTTTTTTTTGTTTGTGGGTAAAAACAAGAGCTTGGTTACTTACCTTATGCCCAAGATGGCATTTTTGTTTCGGCTGGGAGGAAGAAAAAGGAAAAACTCAAACACAATATTTAGCATGTGAGACTTGTTCTGTGTGCTGGAGGTGAGGGGACTGGGAGGTCATTGGTACCTCCTAGTGCTGGAAAAATGCTGGGAGTTCCATGTGCCTCCAAGAGTGTGGGGCAGTTGGGAATTCAGCTCCCTGGGCTGTAGGGTACCCCCCATTCCAGAATGCCTCACTTGGAGTGGGGGAAGGGGGAGAAATCATAGCACATGCAGCTTGTTTAAGAGACATCTGGCACTACTGCTCCTGGTTGTTTTTTTTTTTCTTTTAAAAAGAAAATACAGGAAAAAGAGGCTGAAAGTAACTACCTTATCTCTACAGCTTCTTCTGTGTTGCTGAGCTTGTAAGTTTGATAGTTATAGTTTTAATATTTTCAGTGTATTAAACATTGTTCAAGTAAAATATTTACTACAAATTGTGATACTTGTATAATGTCACCAGTAAATTTTCAACAGAATTTAAATTTACCTATAGGCTATAACTGTCTTTTGAAAGAGGAGGGAGCTACTAGATTTATTTACATGATGAATTTACTCAAGAACAAACATGTAAGGGTACAGGTTTTTTGATTTTTTTTGTCTTTTTAGATTAAATGAAAAAAATTTAGGGGTTAATTTTGGTTTATTTAACCAGCTGTACTTTTGCATTTTAGATCTGTGTGGAGAGGATGCTCTTGTGTCCCTGTGGTGCCTAAAGTACAGTATTAGAGGCACTTTCAAAGGAGGATAACTTCAAAAGGACAAGTCTCACTAACCTTTGCTTCAGAATATTTTACACAATTCAAGACTTGCTCGGTATTTGTCAGCTTACTTAGTACAATGAGACTGGTCTCTAAAAAACCTTGGGTTTATAAGTTTTCTTCATGTTAGCTTTCATAAAACAGGCCTGGTTTGTTGCAGCTCTCCCAACTGGCATAATTTATTACCTGCCACAAGCAAGCAATAACAGAGTTGAAAAAAATTATTGATTTGAATACTGCCAGTATCTTTTACAGTGTTCTTAGGACGTATGCAAATGGCCAGGCTGCTTTCCTCTGGATGTTTAACGAATGTCAGCAGTTAACTGTAGGTCTCCATACATGAAGCTTCAGCACCAGTTATCTCTCCCACAAAACTATTTTAAGAGGATGCTGTTTTAGGATGAATAAAGAAAAAGGAGAGGGTCATTTTTAGACTTGGTGATGACAATATGTATTTTTTTTCATCCGGTAATGAATTCATTAATGGATTATTAGCATTCTTCATTGTGGATATATTCAGTTCTCTGAACTGTGTGTGGGAAAGCCATCCATGCACATCACAACTGCTGGTTCATATGAAATTAGTATTCAGTGCTGCAAATCTCTGAACAAACCAATTGGGATTTTAGCCCAAATGTTATGAGGGAGAACAAGAGCAAAATGTTGGGTATTAAAAATGTTTAAGCTATGGCTGAGGATGTATGGAGCACAGATGTTCTGAGGTTGGCAGAATTGCAGAGATAACTTTTTAATGAAAGATAACAAGGTTTTTATCTTTATTCTGTTTTAGAAGCGAAGCCAACTTTTGCATACATGAGTAGTTTGCTTGAATTTTATTTTTAAGGATGATTATTTAGATTGATTGTTGAAAGAGCCATAATCCACTTATGAAGGGCTTAGGTCTTAGCTGTCATACTGCTCGGTTTGGATGCGCCACAGTATTTATTCCTCTTTTCTTAAATACTCCTTTTCCTTTTGGATGGCATAGCTTTCAGCTGGGCCTGGGAAGGAGGGATGATTGTCTTGACTGTTTACACCACGGCATTCTTTGGACCTCCCTGTAAGTGGGAGTTGACAGTGCTGCTGCTGTGCTGTCAGTGCAGCAGTGATCCTACCAGGAGGGATGAGAGCACCCTGCACTGGGTGCAGAGCAGCTGCATTCCTGCAGGTGGCCCAAGGGAATCCCAGCAGTGATGCCCTTGCTGTAGTCCAGGCCTGTTAGGAAAAAAGCTGGGCTGGAGTGGCAGGAGAAAGCAGGATGGAATTGAGTGAAGCATTCTTACCACGACCACCCACCCCCCTTTTTTTTTTTTTTTTTTTAAAGTTATTTTGGAGGTTGGTAAGACTTAACACAGTTTGACTCATAATCTTTCCTGTTTGTTGCTGTGGTGGGTTTAATCTCTTTTGATTATTGTCTGGAACCAGTTCAACCATTTTTATGTAGTGTGAACCTTAAGTTAATAAATCTCAGTGAATCTCAGCAGACAAAACATAGAACTGAGCTGGTCTCTTTTTGCCCTCTGATCTTGGAGGGCTTCGGGTCACCGTGCAGGGGAGTACAGGGGGCTCTTCCAAGGACTCTCCAAAGTGCACTGACCTGGGCTGGTACAACCTGACTGGGAGATGTGCTTGAGACATTTGACTTCCCACTCTTCATTAGTTTTATTTTGTGGGGTTTTCCTTTATTTCAGCCACTAATACTGACTGTATCTTAGAGCAGCAGCTGAAGCTGTTGCAGTACGTACTGTGTAGTCCCTCTTCCAGAATTTATAATCAAATGCAGTTGATCTTAGAAATGCCCAAAGTTTTGTGCACAAATCCCTAGTGACCTGGACTTCCCTAAGGAGAAAATCCGTGTGGTAGGAGGGGAAGCTGTGAGACTCCTCTAAAGTGAGGTGACTTGCAGACTCACCTTGATCAGTGGAAGAACAAAAAATAGGACTGGGTGGGGGATGCCTTATTGGTTGGAAAACTCTGCCTCTGCTGTGTGTCCTGAAGTAATTCATTGCTGTTGGCTGCACATTTCAACAGTGCTAATTCTGCTTGAGGATTTACTGTGTAGCAGGTTACCTGCTTGCTCTGGACAGTGTGGAGGTCTTCATTCCTAGCTATTCAAGAGCCAAGATTTTGAGGTGTGTGCAAAGTATGTTTTTGAAAAATCAGTATGTGGAGGGGCATATTGGTCTCTACTGTAGTTTGGAAATTTAGGGCATTTAGGCAGCTGCAAGGTGTGCTTGCCTTGTATCATAAATGTAGTACTACTCCTTTTTCAACTTGTTTAAGTAGACATAAGTGGCTGTGGCTTTTTCCCCCCACCTTTTTACCCCATTTATTTATTTTTTTAAAGTCTTGGTTGTCATCTGACTTGGCTTTTATTCTTCCTAAGAGCCTCATTTTCCATGCAGTCAGACTACAACATCTGGAAGCAATCTCTGTTTTGGCAAGGAAAGATGTGACAGACACAATGAGGTGTAACTTCTACTTTTGTTATCTTACCTTTGCGCTTTTTAAGACATCTAAAACCAAATCACTTTAAAGATGTGTGGGAATTTCAGGTGCATTTTAGCAAAGCTCAGGAATACTGTTGGACAGGATCATTAGAGTAATATAGGCATTTTCCCCTTTGATAGGAGTAATGGTTGCATTTATTGTACGGTTTGTTTACAGTTTAATAATCTTTAAGTATTTTGTAATGCTTGTTTCAGGTGTTTTAAACTCACATTTTACTGGACAGTGTAAATTGCTAGATACCAGTATAGAAACCTCATAGGACTCAAGCAGTAACTGTGTACTTATATTTCAAGATAGTGTTTAACTTCCTTCATTAAAGATACTGATGTTATTAATGGTACTTATTGAATAATTCTATGACTCTGAAGCACGGTAGCAATCTCTTTTCCTTCTGTAGTAGTTGTTCCACATATTTAATAAAACCAGCAAAAGTCAAAAAATATTTTTAATGAGAGGGGGATTATTTGATGGTGAAGATGAGGTTGGCAGAGTTATTAGGGTGGTACAAAGGTTCTTGTATATTGTTCACTTTCTGAGTCTCTAAACTTGGGGTAAGGTCTTGATGTTCGCTTTAGGCTTTAGCCTGATTTTTTTTTTTATATACCATTAAATTTTTTTTTGTTTCACTCCCCCTGCAATAAAGCCTGTTTTAAGATTTTGCTTTCACAGCATCAACCTATGAAAACAAATTTTAGTTTGTGTTGACTGGTGTGTGTGTCACCTCTGGGACCTGTGTTTCCATGTGCTTGGCTGTTCTGGGCTGTCTCGGTTCTGGTGCACATCGCTCTCTGCCCGGCTTTGGGCTGGAGGCTGGAGAGAAGGGAGTGGTGATGTAGGTACTTGTGCTGTCTGCTGCATAATGAACATGTGGGAAATGATGTGAAATAGGAGTGGGGAGAGTGCTTTGAGGAGACAGCAAAGACTAGGCAGGTGCCTGCTGAATTTAGAGGCAGAATGTGCTGTCTCTGCACTGCGTGGGTCCCAGGCGAGGTGCTGGTCTGCAGAGCCACCTCTGCCCTCCACAGGTGGCAAGTGTGGCAGGGGATCAGGTGGGTCATTGGGGTCTTGCTGCCTGCTTAGCCCCACAGAACAGCAGGCTCTTGGCAGTGGCTCCTCTCAAGGGAAGGGTAGGAATACCAGCAGGAGCCGTGCAAGGACTCCAGTTTGCCCCTTGGCTTGGCTGTGTGTGGTGCCATGTGGCAGCAGAGCTCGGCCACTGTTGGTGATGCCTGACCTTGGCAAAGCTCCTCGTTGGCTTTGCTGTGAAGGGGTAGAGTTCAGCTGCCCCCGATCCCACATGCAGCCACTTGTGGAGTTGACTCAGTTGGCTGATCAGTGGAGAGCCATGGGGGTAGGAAATGGTTTTGGTTTTATGATTTGCTTGCTGCTGGTTCGTTTGAGTGCTACAAGAAGCAGGAACTTTCCTGTGTGTTTAGGGAGTGGGAAGGAGGACTAATGCTTTCAGTAACAGCCCACAGTGTTGGAAAAGCGTGTTCCGAGATGGTTTTTTCCCAGTTATTCAGCAGACTTGTTGCAGGAACTAAAGAACAAACATTATAAAAAAATGAATAAAGAGCAGCCAAGGGGGAAAAAATGGTAGTGATGGCATAAAATCAACAACCACCGTAACATGGCTTTTTTTATTTTCTTGAAAGATGGAGAGATGGTGGTGTGGAGGGGGTGTAGGAGCTGGAAATTTAGAGGAAAAAAAAAGTGAAGAAAGAGACTGAAAATATTAAGAACTGTATGAATTTGGTCATGTAGGTTCTTTGGCATGTTAGCTGTTCAGTGGCTTTGGCACCATGGGCTGTTATTGTGTATATCAACCATGTCTGTGTTGGTAGGCAGGGAAGAATGTAGATTGATGGTGTCTAGTTCAGGTCTTCCTGTAAAGGAATTACAAGTCTCATTTGTTAAGCAAACAGTACAAAAATAGTCAAACCTAAAGGTATTAATTGCATTATTGTTCAGTTTAGTCTTGATTACAGTATCTTAATGTGATCAGAACTGCTGATATGGTTATAACTAACTCATGTTAAAGTAGAGTTACATTAGATTTCTGCTTGAAGTATGGTTTCTGTATTTTTTTCTCAAATTGCAAATTACTTTGAAGCTGGTTAGCAACTGAAATATTAGGTTGTGTAATATTAGTAGAAATAACACACTCTTTCTGGCCTGCATGGAAATTTGCATGTCATGCACTTGCTCAAAATCTTGCTTAAAAATCCATTTATAAAGATGGATGCAAAAGGCAAATGAAGAAGCAGACTTGTTTTGGGGAAAAAACCCAGACAACCAAACTTTATTTTATCAACCAAATATTCTGGTGTCTCAGTAAAGGAGTGAGGGGCATGATGTAGCTCATAATACCTTTCTCTTCTGAAATAGTTAAGGGAAAATATTGGACATATTTCTGATCCTTTATTTTATTTGACTTGCATTTTAACTCTTGCTACTGCATAATTGGTCCTGAAGCATCAGCATCTCTCATTCATGGATAGATAAATAATTCAGAGGTGAACTTCAGCCACACACTTCAACATCATAGTTTTAGAAGTTCTAATATTCTGAATCAAGTGAGGTCCTTGATTTTACAGGTGATTAATTGAGTTAGAGGGGAAAAAAATCAATACATCTCTGAACAGCCAATCCTGCATTACCAAAATCTTTGCTCTGGCCATGTAACCATTCTTTTTAGCTTTGCATCTCTGCCTTCACAAAAAAATGGTAACTGCTTTACTGATTTGTCTTATAAAACTTCCAGATAATAGATACCAAGCAACAGCAACAAAAAAAAAAAAAAGTGCCTGTGTAGGAAACGCCCCCAAATCAAACCCCACCTACATGAAACCTCACTGTGAGCTTGTTAAATAACACTGGAGTTACTGCATTTACACGAGTGGATGAAACACAGGCATCTGGGACTGATCTTGTGATTCTTTGTATTTTTTGTCTGTGTGTATATATGTATTTAGGTACATTGTTTTAAAAAAGGCTGCTCATTGAACTATATTAATGTATGTTTAGGCTGTCTGTGCGTGTAACAGGAATTGGGAGAGGACAGGTAGCCCTGAGCAACTGCTGATCACAGCACATGTGTTGTTGTGTGAGTTGTGCTGGTGAATTCTGTCAGCTTTTGGCAGACTCAACATTTGGCCAGTGTGTTTCAGTTAGTCACAACCGTACCTAAATTAATTATTCATGTGATAGGGATTAATAACCTTTAAGATGTAAATCTTTTTTTCAGTGAAGATACATTTAGGGTCTTGATATTGTGTCATGCTTAGCTCTTGCTTTCAACAGTCAAATTATTTTAAATAGAAACCCCTCCTACATTTATAGTCGGAAGCATTGTGTATGATTAGTGTGACTGGACTACTCCTGTTTTTCCAGTTGTTTTTTGAGTTCATTAATGTTTTGTTAGCAGTTTGAAATAGCAAGGTATAATAAAGGGATACACTGTTTCTGCTATTATAATTGTTCTACTTGTTTTGAAAGCTAAATACTGAGACTGCTCATACTACAGCAGCTGTGTGTGTATTTCCATCTTTGGAAGAGTAATTGGAATCAAACATGTATGTGCCTTTATTTCAGAAAAGATGCAGGAATCCTCTGGTGTCTTAATGTAATCTAAATATAAAGGTAAAGCAAATATGCTACAATATTATTGCAGTTTTAGCAATATGTTATAAAGTTTATTGCAGAGAAATAACTAGGTCAACCTCTGGATGACCTGTCTTTTTGAGTTTCTTCAGTTAGCTTTAGGCTAGAGCTCCACCTTGTGATCCTTCAGCAGGATACATTTTCTTTTTATAGTTAATAATTTAATTATGATTTCACAAAGTTGAGTGACTTCAGAAAGTTTTCACAGGCTTGAGAGTATCTCCTTGGGAAAATTAAAGTTGGAATTCTGTGAACGTGCCAAAAAAGAAAAGAAACTGAAGAGCTGATTTTTACGATGCACTTCAGTTTAGATTTAAGTTCTTAAAGTAATCTGCTTATTAGAGCGTGTTTAATGGGTAATGCAGAATTCCACGGTATGAAACGGCATCTGCAAGAATTTCACTTTTTTCAGACTTCACTGTGATGAACTTGATATATTTTAAAAGTTCTGATAGGGTGGTTGCTTGGACTATTTTCCTTTCTTACTGGCTTCCTGAACCACCAGGTGCTTGGAATGAGTCATCCAGTGTGTGCATGAGGAAGACATGGCTGGCAGTAATCTTGGATTTCCAGAAGGCTGGAATGAATGAATGAATGGTAGTGAGATGAAGGATAATGGAGAATGACCAGTGTCACTCTTTTCTCATACCAAGAGACCATGAAATGAAATTGGAAAGTGATAAATTCAAGGCAAAGAACATGACACTTCATAGCATGGAGTTTGGCTGTGGGAGTTCTTGTGTGGAAGATGATCACTGCTGAATATTGAGCTCAAAAAGTAATTGGAAATAATAATGGAAAAAAAGAAGGTGTTATGAAGTATAGGGACAAACACTCTGGCTGAAAAAAATCCCTGAGTTATTTCTGGATGCCAGGAAGTATTGAGGGAAACTTTGCTGATACAAAGCCAAATGTGTTCTTCCTTGGGCAGCTTCTCTTGGCCACTGCTCCTGAGGGCACTGCTGGTTGAGCATTGAAAATCCATGTGTGTAAATCTTGTAAAATTATCCTTTTCTAGGACAAATGCAAGGGTTTTTTTTTTTAAATCATTACTGGAGCTTGAGCTGGACGCTGGAGATCCCTTTCAGTCTTACCTCATACACAGGTGCAGGTGTTCATCTGTAACTGTTTTCCATAATACCAGTATATAGTTGCACTCACCAGGGCCAAGTTTCTTCTTCAAGAAAAACTGTTCTTGAAATGTGAATCTCAGTAGTTTAACACTTCAGCATCTAGCAAGAACTTCCTATTTCTTTTCTGTTTTATGAGATGATTCTGACCAAACTGCCACGTTTTCTCCCATGTTTTGTGGTCTGTACTTAGAAGAACAGTTCTTACAAGAAGTTCAAGTTGGTGTGAAGGGCAGCTAGCTTGTTTTGTTAAGGGATTTATTTGACTTGTTTGATGTAGAGAATATGTACTTTAATCATGTACTCATTCTTTTTCATAGTTTTGTTTCATTTTTTTTCTTTAAAGTCTTTCTGTGGTTGTAAGAATATTGAGATTTTTGCAAAATTTGGTAAAATAGGAGGTTTGACTTTCATAAAGGGAGCCAATTTGCATGTAAGCATCCTGATTGTCACTTTGGTAGATGTGACATTGAAGAATGTGAACTAGAAAAAATCAAACAACAACACATAGATAGGTTGAACTTGAAACTGGGCAGTGTGGTTTTTGAAGTTTGCATCCTTGCTTTGACTGGGACTGAATCACAAGCTTGCTTCAGAAAGGACTGGTGTGGTTGTGTGGCTGTATCCTTTTTTTTTTTCCATTTTTCTTTTTTGTTTCCCCCTCCCTGTACACCTGAGCAGATGCCACCCTGGTAACCAAGGCACTAAAGTGTGCCTTTTTTCCAAGTTTGAGTTGCTGACTGGAATCAAAGTAAATATTAAAAAACTATATATTAAAAATAAATTTTAAAACTCCAAGGTGTAGAGCATTTTGATGTGTTACTGTCTGAGTGTATAGTTTCACAGGCAGCCTGGATGGTATAATATAGCTCCTTGCCACCAAAGAAGGGAGTTTTACCCTTCCCTCCCTTGCTTGTGGCTATGCAGTCTGGTGTTTCCTGTGCCTTGGCTCTGGATATCTGCTGTTGAACCAGTTTAACTTGAGAATCAAAGGGGAAAAATACTTGAGGTGTATTTTCCCCATTTTAGTGGGGATTGAATTGGGTGATCCCCAATGGCAGAGGTAGTGGCTGGGCAGGGCTGTCACCCTGCCTGGCACTGATGGTTGGCTACAGGGAGTGGAAATGGGAATGCACTGGTCATATGCCCATGTGGTTTTAGGGAAGGGAGGAATGGAGTGGCAAGAGTTGCTGCCCTTCAGCAGCTGTGATGTTTTGGATGGAACATGCTTTGGTGGTTGCAGACTACCTTGAGATTCATCAGCCTGTCTTGAACCTCCCCTCTTTTTGCCACTGTTTATTTCCACTCTGGTTCTCTGCTTTTATGTAATTATGGGAAATGTGAAGAAAGAGAACCTGCTAAGTTCAGGGTTTATGGTTTCTCTCAGCTCTAAATTCTGGAAGCTACAGTGGCCCCTAGCATTCGGAATCAGCACTTGCAGGAAGGAGCCATCGGCCTCTGTGTACACACATTGAAATGCAGCCTCTGAAGCACAGCTACCAGACATTGAGCAACATGTGCTTAGCATGCCAAAATTAAATCATTCCCTCAAATACCTAATCACTCCAGCAAGCTGTAGAGTCAGCAGACTGACTCTGAAGGTTTTCCTCCTTAGTATTCTGTCTTTAAAATACCTGAACATCATGCTTTCTTAATTTCACTGTGTAAAAGTTAGCCTGGGGTAGCCAAGTGACATGGAAAACTTCAACCTGGATTGTTGCATTTGAAATATCCAGGGAGTTTTTTTCCCCTTTAAAAAATAGGGAAATAATAGAAATAACAAAATTTGTGAATAGGTGACAATACTGTTATTAAGTTTAAAGCAGGTATTTCCCAATCTTAAGTTAAAACACCATGGATGTTTCTGATGTTTTCCTTTATACCATGTGAATAGCATTATCTTCCTTGATATTCTAAAATCTTGGCAAATTGCTTTAATTGTTAAAACTGTTGTTAAGGCTGGTTTATCAGCTTTGAAAGGCATGGAGTTGTGAAACATCTATTTATAAGAACTTGTTTTATGAGCTTATAATTATGGAAAATGACATGGAAGTTTGCAAATTGGAGATAGGAAGTTGGTACATATAGTGACCTTAAATGTACACACACTGGGATTTTAAGTTAAATATCAAATCTGGTTTTGGTTTGGTCAGCCAGAAATACCATAGTGTTCTGAAGTCTGGGCTCTGCTGTGCATGGTGTTACAGGTCAAACTTAAATCTAGTATAGATTTAGAAAGTAAAGCTGTTACTCGAAAGGTGTTAGTGAAAACCATTCTAGTTTGCTCATCCTATTCAGAAAGTAGTAGTTGTTGTTGGATTTATTCGTTTTACTGATGTTTCTGTATTTTTTACTGTGATGCTTTTACCATTTGTGGGGGTACTGTGTAGTGGGATCATGGGAGGAGTCAAAAAATCTGTAAACGGGAAGAAGCTTGGTTGGAAACAGAGGATGGTGTGATCTACATTTTCTGTTTCCAGCTTTTTTATGCCTTCATATTTGGAGTAATTTTCACTGTATTTTTTTAAATTTTATTCTAGAAGTTGCCCACTACAAAGGAAGAAAGAAAAGTAAGCTTGCACTTGAGACTGCTTTTTGAATATCTTTCTAATACAGTGGTGTTCCAGAAGATGATAAAGAAATGATAGCAGCTCCAGAAATACCAACTGATTTTACTCTCCTTCAGTAAGTGTTTCAAGAATTTGTGGTTTCTTTTGTAATCTACTGTGTCTTTTTAATGTTATTATTTGCTTTCTTTTGGAAACAAGGAAACAAAATGACAGATAGAGTTGGAGATTTTTTTCTATTGAGATGTTGATAAAGCATTGTTTTAATTTTTTTCTTGATTATTAATTCAGCAGAAATTAAAATAAGTGTTTTAAAATCATTTTTTTAGACAAGGATATTTGAATTTCCAAGATTTACCTTTTTATGGTAAAGGGGTTTACATGAATATATTTCTCTAGACTGTTGAAATGGATTAACTTGGTTATGAAATCTAAAAAGATACCAAGATGTAGTTTTGTGTCAGTGAGGTTATTTGCTTGGGTGTTTTTTCTTTTCAATGAGAAGTAAAAATTGGAAATAAACTGGAAGATGGTTTAATATAAAATAGTGTTTCTACAACTGCTTATAATGGGTTTGTACTCCATTGGTAGAGTTCATTGTGTGGTGAAATGTTTGGAAGTTGTACTTAGTTCTTTCCTGTGAAAATTAGAAACATCTAGGAGTCGTTGAAGAAGAGATTTTTTCTTTCTTTCAGTCTTCCCTTTAACCCCCTGTTGGAGGCTTTTCCAGTCTGTCTGAATGTCCCCAACCAGCAAAACCAGAAATGGCAAGATGCATGTTAAAAGGCAGAAACCTCTTATCAGATACTTGAACTAGTGAGAGAACATAAGTTTCTGGAGTGTTTTAGAAGGTTACAAAGAAATCCATAGGAATGAGTCTCCTGTGCCCCCTGGTTATCTTTCTGATTGTGTTGTTAATTGAATCAGGAAGTGTGCACAGAAATGTGTTAAAATGAGATCTAGTAGCATCATTTCAGTTAAATTCTACAGGAAATGTAGAAGTAGAGAATATATAAGCCAAACATTCTCTGTTAATAATTCAATTGATTTCAGACACCATCCCCTCATCAATATTGGCATTAAAGGATTTGTATATTGATGCAGCATATTTTAATGTGCAGGAAATGAAACAAATGCCTGTATATTTAGTGTGCTTTTACCTTATAAGTCTAAACAGGACTACAGGTAATCTTTTTGAAGAAACCTCACCTAAACTTTTATTCTGTACCTTTCAACATAAGTGCAAACCTCTAAACTATTTCCTAAGTTTCTAACAGCAGGAAGGAATCTGTTGAGATGCTTTGATTGTCTGGGAAAGTGACAGAGGGTTTTTTTGCTGTTGGGATTTTGGGATTTTTTCCCCTTCTCATTTTGTTTAAATGTTTGTGGCACAGAATTTATTGTGCTCTTTGCTTTTTGAGATGCTGTAATGTTTGTCAAGTGCCAAGAGCAAGGTTCCCAGCCTGTTGCTATTTTCTGCCTGCCTTCACATCTTTTAAGCTTACTGTATGGCTTTCTTCACTGGTACATTGTTTGGAGGAGGCTGGATAGGGTGTGAGTGTGGGGATGTGCTCTGTTCCTCAACAGCAGACTTGAAAACAAAAGCAGTTTCACTGTTGGTGTTGACTTACTGGGCTGAGAGCGTACTGTGATCTTATGTAGTATATTTAAGAACATTTCTGATGGAATGCGTAAATGGTTTGTCTTTTTATCCTTGCAGGGAGTCTGAAACACACTTCTCTTCTGACACAGACTTTGAGGATATTGAAGGAAAAAACCAAAAACAAGGCAAAGGCAAAGTATGTTCAATCTTTAGGGATACTGAAACATTTCCACTGTTAAGAAATGAAGAGTGTAATACTTGCTTTGAAGTTGAGCTAGAAATATTTTCTGAGAACACAAGCATTCTGTGAAGAGAGTTCATATTTGTGTTTGCATGGAAATGCTTCATCTTGACTGTTTCCATGATATTTTCTTAGTGCTATGAAGGCATAAGGGAGGTAGGGGAGAAGAGGATAATCTTTGATTTGATTAGTCCCTCTGCATGTGTTCCATCCTGTACATAAATTTGGTTAATACAGTCTCTTCTAGTTGGTGTCATGAATACTGTCTCTTTTAATTTGAAAAGTGAACAGAAACCAGTAACTCAGTTAAAAGGGTTTTTTTAAATAGGTCACAGGCAGGAGGCTACACTGCTGGAGTGGGGAGGTCTAAACCCAGTTACCAACCCTTCTCTCCTCCCCACCTGCCTCTCACTGGCCTTGCACCCTCTACGTGTGGCTCCTTCCCTGATGAGGCTGTGCTGGGCTGTGACCACCTCACTGGCCACCCCTTGTGCCTGTACCTGGGGAGAGGGCCCAGCTATTGAGAGGTGGTGATAAGTTTTATAAAATGGTGGTTTAATTTGTGTTTAAAGTAATTTTTTCTTCTTTCTGTAAGTCATACTTGATTTGGGAAATCAAATACAAAGACACCAGTCTGCTTTTCCTTACCCCCACTTGCCAATGTGTGTTCAAATTAAAAAAACAAAAGTTTAGTGAATTGCAGAGGAGACTTTGTGATGTGTTTAGGGAATTGCCTTAGCTGTTTTCAAGAAAATATGCGTAATCTATTTTACAATTTAAACATGAGAAAAATCTATGTATAATACACAGTCACTAATCACATTTTTATTTGCTACAAGATTTTAAATGAGGGAAGGAGAAAGTGGAACCTGTACAATTCTCACTGGTCTTCGTATCAGTCAAGATCTGCTGTTATTCTGAATGTTTTTTATATATAGAATTAAAATCTGGTTGCTGAAAATCGAAGGCCTTGTGTATATTATGGATAGTGATTTGTTTGGCTTTTTGTTTTCTAATATTACATAAAACCCAGTTAATACTTGATGTGTGTGTGTGTGATTGCAGACCTGTAAAAAAGGAAAAAAAGGACCAGCAGAGAAGGGGAAAAGTGGAAACGGAGGAGGGAAACCTGGTGGTCCAAATCGGATGAATGGACATCACCAACAGAATGGTGTGGAAAACATGATGCTGTTTGAGGTAGTTAAAATGGGCAAGAGTGCTATGCAGGTAAGATCTGGGTTATCTTTGTGATTTAAATTATATATAGTTTAAATAGAACAATACTGTCCTCTACATGCAATGTAATCAAATGAAACCTAAAGTAATATGTTTCTTAAATTTGTTGGTTTTAGTTGCAGACAAGGATCAAACTAAAGTGGTTTTTCATTGTTAAGGTTTGAATTTGAATGAACTAATTTTTCATTTCTAAATGTTAGGCATGAATGGTAGTAGATCAAGGGTTGGACTTGATGATCTCAGAGGTCCTTTCCAACCCAGCTGATTCTATGATTCTATGAATAATCACATATATAATTAAGAAATTCATACTGTGATTCAAAGTAAATTTTCAGTATCCTGAATGAAGAAAGTTCATTTTAGATTACATGGCTTTAAAGTCCTTTTTTTGTGACTGTAACTAAATATAAATGTGGGTTAGGCCTACAGCTGTCATAGAACTTAACAAGAAGTCTGTAGTTTGTAGATGTTTCCAGAGCTTAGATTATCTGAAAATAAATAGTTACTTCTCTCACCCAAAGTAAAATCCCAAGCTACAATTTCAGAGCTCCTCTTTAAAATTTCCTGACCCAAATTCTTGCCAATTCCAGTGTAGCAATACACATTAGCCAAGTCAGCTTAGAGGAAGTTAAGCTGTGCATTAGGCATTCTCCCCACTGCATTTACTAGCAGGGCTGAAGTCACACTAGTAAGAAATGCAGCACTTTTTTTTTTTTTTAAATTCAATTAACTCTTCTAGAGCATTTACTCGACTGTGAGTCTTCCAGTGGAGAGAGGGTTAAAGCGTGAGCCTGTCAGCCATGAAACCTTCCTGCTGACTCACTCATGTGACTCCTCCTGGAAGAAAGTCTATCTTTGGGACTGGAAACGTAGAGTTTACAGCTTCTGTGGTAGGCACACAGAAAGCTGGGTCGCTCTGCAGTGCTCTCGAGGTTTGCAGGCTCCTGCACTGGGGCTGGGAAGAAGAATCAGTTAATAAAATTGTGGGATTTTATGTTTTTATGACCTCGGCAGTAGACTGTACCATACACATGGATGGTTGCAACATAATTGCATGTAAATTCTGTTTTCTCAAAACCATGATCACAGGTTTCCTATTAATTGGCTTCACATTAAGGTTTGTTAATAAAATGCTCTTGTTCCTCTTTAGGTTAGTGACTACGGAGTAATTACTGTCCATGCAGTGTAGGGCAGTGCTGTTCATCCTGTTTTGGCAAATGTGCGTGGGGCACATTTCATCAAGGGAGCACGGTTTTGAGAGAATACAGGGAGCTGTAGCTGTTGGAACTGAACACCCAAAGAGCAGCTTTAGAGGAGTGTCACTAGCTTGGTGAGGTGGGGGGATTGTAAATAAAATACCCGAGTCTGTAAAAGTTACAGTAGGAGGATGTGGTATTCCTGTGCTTTATGTTAAGGTGTCGGTTTTGTACTTGTATATGTATGTTTATAAAGTGAGCTCTTTATTTTGAGGACTAATATTACAGCAGTAGAGGATTATTCAGACATTTAATTCTATAATCAAAAAAGAGTTCAAGTTACTGAAGGAATGAAGAAGAATCACTTATGGAAAGCACTTAAATAACACTGTCTTCAATTTATGAAAGCTGAACAGTGCCTTTTTTATTTGTTTCCTTTCAGTCTGTAGTGGATGACTGGATAGAGTCATACAAACATGACAGAGATATAGCACTTCTTGATCTCATTAACTTCTTTATTCAGTGTTCAGGCTGCAAAGGTAAGATACTGAAATGTTTACTCATCCATTTAAGTAATATTATAGTATGATAATATTTTGCTTTTATACTGCAGATGCTGTAGAAGTGCTCCATCCCTGCAGCTAGTTTACATTATCAGGTTCTTGGAGTTAAACTAGGATTTCTGAAGGTGTGAGCAGGAGGTTTAGAGATATTATACTGTAGTTTAAAACGTAGATTAAGCCTTTTGTATTTACAGCAGATAGATTGCAGTACTGGTACTGAACACTTGCTTCATCTTCCTCTGTTCCTGCTATTATTTCAGAAACCATCTCTATTAACACTGATAGTTTAGCTTGTTCAGTCTTGGCATTCTAGATGGGATTTATCTGTTCTTTGAGTGTTTTAAGATTGCTTCATAGCTTTTGTAGACGTGCTCGATTTAAAAGATGCAATGGGCAACTTCATGGTAGCCTGTCTACAGTAAGGTGGTATTTCTATATTTTGTTTTCTTCTCTTCTCTTTTTTCTGATTTTTCTTTCCTATTTTCCACATCCTTCATTCTTTTTCCTCTTTCACCTCTTTTTGAAGAGGAGGTAACTTATCCTGCAGCATCACTGAGCTTGATAGAGTAGGACTGGATGTAATTTGTTCTGCTCAAGCGTTTCTCTGTCCTGATAAACTTTTAACATGCGTAAATCTCCAGAAAGCCAGCAGCGTTCCTCAGAGGTTATCCCTGCTTTCAGGAGCAGTGACCTTTTGATTATTGTTACAAGATAAAGCTGCAGAATCTTTCAATGCTTTCTGTGGTGATCCTTGTCATGAATTTTGCAGTAAACTTCGGGAGATCTATTTGGGTTTTATATCACTATTTACACTCTAACAATTTGAGGCCAAGACAAATAAAAATTGCATGAAATCACTCTGTTTATTGGAGTGCAGAAGATAATAAGTAGCCATACAGCTGTTCAAAACTGTCTTACACCATCTAGAGTCTTGAGTCCTAAAAGGTCACTTCAGATGGTGTAATCTCTTGTTGATAAAGAGCTCTGGCACAAGTATCTTTGACTTCTGAATATGAGTGAATGAGTAAATTCTAGATGTGTGTGTACATGCACATAAACACACTTCTTAAATAGAATAATAAAACCCCATATATACATATATGTGTATGGTGTCAAGTGCTTGTTATACATGGATGCTAAAAGAAAAAAATGTGGAATTTATTTAAAAAATACATGTGTAAACTGTAGGTTAGCTGAAAATCGATCATTTTTGCGTTGTAGCAGGAGTCATGTCATCTGCCACCCACCTACCCACTTTCATATTCAAAGTGCTAACAGTCAAATATCTAAATTGTAGGAGTTGTTACAGCAGAGATGTTCCGACATATGCAGAATTCTGAAATAATCCGAAAAATGACCGAAGAATTTGATGAGGTAATTTAATGAAGTATTGATTACGTATTGATATTAGTTTTATTTTTACCTGTCCTAATGTTGCTGGATCACGTTGTTAGAGGTTTGTTTCAAGGAGGAGTTCATCTACAGAAATGACAGGACGTTTATGAATGAAAATAATTAATTGCCTTATTTCACTGAACTTGGAAGACAAGGAAGTAAAGCTCTGCATGTGTGTAACTTGTTTTATTAATGGTTTAAAAAATCAGTATCGACTGAATTTTTAAGTAGTGGGAACTCCTACTACTGTGGGTCTGTGTGGGATGACTCCCCATTCCTGCTGTGTATGTAAGGCCTTAAATTCTCTCTTAAAATGGCTGCTAAATTAATTTCTATGCATTCATTGATCTATAAATTGTGGGGTTTTGAATTTGATTATTCTGCAGTTAAAGACTAATGCTTTTCCTTTCATGGGGATTATAACTGTTTTTCCTTTAAATTGTCCCTTTCTGTCCACTGAGTTTTGGGGGTAAATGAGATATGTTGGGGGGTTTTTGGTGGTGAGGTTTTTTTTGTTTGGGTTTTTTTTGGTTTTTTTTTTGTGGGTTTGAGTGATATTCATGTCACCCTGTGTACCAAAGAACATAAAGGTAGCTTTAAAACCTCCTCCCCAAATTAGTCCAGTACAGAAATAATCTCCCCACCCCCACATTAAAAAAAATCCTTAACTTCAACTGAGGGGAAAATGTACCCTTTTTAAAAAAAGGATTTTAGTGTTTCTTAGAAATATCTGAATGCATAAATAGATTTGATTACTCTAAGGCAATATTGTATGAAATTTATAAAACCACAGCTGGGACTGTTTGCTCATGTTTTTTTTTGATCACTGTCATGCTCACTTTTTCTTGTAACAGAATTCTAATGAACAACTCTGATTTCTAATCCCTTTTCATGGGTCCTTTTTTAATTTTTCAGCCTGTATTGTTGTTCAGCCTCTTAAAGAAACTCTTCACAGAAGCACTGACACAAATAATTATTTTTTTCTCCTTGTCATTTTACCATGATTTGTAAAGGCTCCCAGATCAGGAGAGGAACACACATTAGTTGTAGTCATGGTGTTGTAGTTGGTCATTTTGTGACATCAGGAAATTTCAGTCTGATATGTAAACATCTCCCTCTAAACTTTATTATGGTCCTGGATTGATTGTTCCTAAGCTGTTCGTGTGATGGTTCTGGTGCAACCTGAAGCAGATTTGTAAGGCTTATGATTTTTATTTTTTTTTCCTCTTTTCTGGGAGTCAGAACAAGAAAGAGAAATTAGTAGTTAAAATGTTGTCTTTGTGCTGCAACAAGCCTGAGCTGCAAAGTGGATGCATATTTATGGAATCACATTCTTCTGATGTATCATTTTTAGCGCCTTGGAGGTTTTGGCTTTAAAGTTGTACCCATCTCTCTTTAATCTTTATTTCATGAAATAATTTTTAAGACGTTTGAAAGAGTTTCCTTTTCTGTTTTTGAATAGGATAGCGGAGATTATCCTCTAACTATGGCTGGCCCCCAGTGGAAGAAGTTCAAATCCAGTTTTTGTGAGTTCATTGGAGTGCTCGTCCGACAATGTCAATATAGCATCATATATGATGAGTATATGATGGACACTGTCATTTCACTGCTCACGGGGCTGTCAGACTCACAAGTCAGAGCGTTTCGGCACACGAGCACGCTGGCAGGTCAGTGGGTTGGATTGATTTGTGTATTGCCTACATCTCATGTTTTGTGCTGCCCAGGGAAGGATTCTTCTGGTTCAACTTCTTGATAGGCGACATTCAACTGAGTTTCATTGTGTGATACAGTTTTCATCTAATGCTGCTTGTTTTGGGACAGCTTTTCGTTGGTTTTTTGTTACTGAAAAGCACAGCATTATTTTAAAGCTTTCTTCACCAGCTGTCTGGTACTTAATTTTTATTACCTTTAAGTCTGGTAGAAAAAGTAAATAGAAGGGGATTTTCTGTTGATTCTATGAGTTTGTCTTTGGTCATAAATGAGGCTGTAGGGATCTTTAACCTCAAATGCCAGTTGAGCCTGTTTATGCTCTGCATTAAGTCTAAAGTTGTTGTTTATGTTGGATGTAATTTTTCCTACACATGAAATTGTGCTGCATATTGAGGCTGTGGTACCATGTAAAGTAGCATTTCCAGTCTTTGCATTAGAAATAATTTTAAAGCATGTTTCATCAGTGATACAGGTACTAAGTACCTTTATGGTTTTAAGTAATTGACCTTTTCACATGAATTTTTTTTCCAATCTGTTAAATTATGAAGAAATCCCTTATGAATTAAGTATAGAGTGTTTTAAAGAAATGTGTCTTTATATGGACAAAAGATAAGCTTCTTGGATAAGGAAGTCCTAAACTGGCATTGATTCCTGAAGAAGGGTTGTGAATGGCATTGTGTACCCTCAGCTTGTGTGAGGTCGTTGTAGCAATTTTACTTTGAACAAGGTGAATTTAAGCTGTATGTGAAACTGAGTTTTTACCACACTGGAAATAGTTCGTGTTACCTTCCCTGGACCTGTCTGGTTTACAGTGCTGACTGTCCTATCAGCTGTTCTGTATCATTGATAACTCTCTTGAGTCTACATTAGCTCACTGCACATGCTGTGAGACTCCCACCAGCCTGGGCATTTCTTATGGAGAGAGAAACACATTTACAGATGCTGCTGTATCATCAATTCCGACTGTTGTAACATATGACTAATACAAATTTTAGGTCTTAAAAAGCAAGTTTTTACCCCCTTTTTTAATTTTTATTTGAGTTGTGCTTCAATAAAAGCTGCAGAAGTTGCCCTGTTGCATGTTAATTTAAGTCATACAAAATATTTTTTTCAGCAGTTCTGTTTGCATTTGTTCACATCAGTAGTCAATTCTGTTGATTTTGTGTAATTGCTTGTATGTTTGATCTGAGTTTACAGTTTGTATTCTTGAAGGTTGTGTTTTATATGGAATAGAAAGCCAACAAAATCCCTGTATCCATATTTACTGTTATTTGTGGTAATTTTGGCTTCTGTGATGAGCTCAGACTTGTTCTTTAATCTTGATTTCCTTGGAGATCACAGTGTGAGATGATATTTCAATATAACTGCTTGTCTTTAAGTCTTGCTCATCAGCTTTATGCTGGTGATACACTCACAAGAATGTTCCATGTGTGCTCTGCCAGTGCAAGCCCTTTCATGCCTTGTTACAGAAGTTCACAAGAAAAGCAAGTACATTATTGACCTCCTCCTCATTTCTGGGAGAAGGATATTTGTCTGCACCCTTTTAAAAAGGGTTGCTTTATGTGCAAGTTTCTTTTTATTTAGAAATAAAAAGACATCGAAAGCCCATGCAAATGTGTTTCATATATTTTGGTCAGTTCTCTGGCTAATATGCTTCCTCTGCTAATAAAGGAATCTTTAAAAAAACCTGCCCCTTGTTAAAATTAAATTAAAGGAGAAAAGACTGGTGTGATATGGTGGTGTTGGTTGTCTGAGACATTTCCTTTTGAAGAAAGAAACTTGTTGTGTATTTAAGGTTGAATGGTGTCAGTCTTACAGACTCTGATAATGGAATCCTTTTAATATTTCCTGGGCTGTTTGTAAATCTTACCTTTTACCTTCATTATGGGGAGGAAGCATATCCTATATCTCAATCAAGATTAATGCTTATAACATTGTAAAATTGACAGAAAAGAGCAGAATAAGTATTTATCTATTGTGATGATTAGTCATTATGCAGTGGTTGGTAAAACACTTCTAGAGTTTGTGTACCAAGAAATTTATAGTGAATATATTTTCATAAATACAGAAGGAGTTGTGTTTATAAATTTTCTTAGATCAGAACCTTTTAAATAATCCTTAATCTTGTCACCTTTTTTTTTTTTTTTGTAGCCATGAAGCTGATGACTGCTTTAGTGAATGTGGCATTAAATCTTAGTATTAACATGGACAACACACAGCGACAGTATGAAGCAGAACGAAATAAAATAATTGGGAAACGAGCTAATGATAGGCTGGAACTCTTACTGCAGAAAAGAAAGGAGGTTAGTGCAAGTCTAGCTGGTGTGCACTGATGAGTGTTCATAGCTGACAACTCATAATTAATCTTGGTCTGTAATATGTTTTGGTAGTTATTAGTCTCTGTTTAATTCTTCAAAGTTGTTCATGTTTAAAAAACTTTGAAAGGTGCTTCTTACTTGTTTGATTTTCTGAGATAAATGTAGACTCTTAAAAATAGTAGTGTCATGGGAAAGTTAGTAAGAGAGATGGTAGTTAGTAAAAGCTAATTTTTTGTTGTATTTCTTGACTAGTTTCCTAAACCAAGCTGGAATACATAACAAAATTTGCTATACATTGACTGGTTTTTGGCTTCTAGAGATGATCTCTGGGTTCTTGGAGCAAAGTACTGCTTTTATAATGTCAATATCTATCTCAGCAGAAAGTGTTTAAAGGCTTTAGATAAGGCTTTTTTGATCTACAGAAAGCACTGTCAAAACTGAAAATGCAGCCTACTTCTGTTTTCTTTCTTTTGTGTAAAAGAGACTTGCTGATTCACTGCTGACAGTGCTGTCTTGTTGAAAGCCCTAATTCATTCAGGTTTCAGTATTTTTTTGGGGGGGGGAATTGGTGGTTTGTTTTATGTAGGGGCTTCTTGAGGGGTTAGTTTTGTTTTGGATTGGTTTTTTTGTTTTGTTTTGTGGCTGGGGTTGGTTTTGTTTGTTTGTTTGTTTTTTAGACATTAGAAACAATCTTCTCATGATCAAACGAAACATCTGACCTTTACTCTTCAATGTTTGTGCTGTTACCTGTTAAGGTTTTTGTTTTCTTGACAGTTCAGACAAACTTAACAACTTTGTCTTCTGTTTGTCTTGCAAAGATCTTGCATTTTGAGACTGATCCTTAAACACCTATTCAGTATAGTTGTGTTAGATGTATGTACAGGACCAGTCCTAATATGAGTAATACATAGATAAATGAAAAAGGCAGGGATGTTACAAGAAAATTAAATCAAGTTTTCTTATAAATAAACTTAGAAGAACCTTTCAGAAACCTAAGATGTCTTTGTTACACTTGAAGAACAGTTTTGCAGTTGTCACAATTAACTAAAGTTTCTGTGCTCTGATAGATACAATTCCTTAAATAGTAGTATCTTGTACTGTGAAATAGATTTGTGAATATTTCAGGAAAGGATTTGTTGGTCATACTTCAAACATTAATTTAGTTTGTGTAGCATCAGCACCGTCTGATCTGACTGTAAAAGTGCTCCTCACTGTTTATGTACTCTGTACACTCTTTCAGCTTCAAGAAAATCAGGATGAAATAGAAAACATGATGAATGCAATATTTAAAGGTGTTTTTGTGCATAGATACCGGTAAGTTTCTCGTAGCAAGTAATTTGTAGCTTCATTAATTTATTTTGGAAGCCGGTGGCAGGTTATTTCTAATTATTGATCTGTTTGAACTTTCTGCCCCACTTCTCTCCACAGAGATGCAATTGCTGAAATCAGAGCCATCTGCATTGAAGAGATTGGAATATGGATGAAGATGTACAGTGATGCCTTTCTCAATGACAGCTACTTAAAATATGTGGGGTGGACTATGCATGATAAGGTGAACTGCACTGGGGAAAAGGAGCAGAGCCAGGAAGCATAACTCCATGCTTTTGGTTGTTATCTTGTCAGACTAGGTTCAGATCTCCTACCTGTTTAAATCTATCACTGCTTTTCTTACCAGTCAGAGGCACTGGCATTTCAACATATATATAAACTAGACTGGAATCTTTTGAATGTTTTTAGACAGTATATCTCGATTTTTTTAAGGAACTGTTATTTGTAAAGAAATAGTCTTTTGTATTTATATATTACCGATCCAGACTTTTACTTTAGAATACTTATTTAAAATCAGTGCATGTCATATGGAATAATGCAGGCCTGTAGCCTGTTTTACCAAGTTAAGAAACTTTCTAGCGTTCTCCTCCAGCTGTAAAAAGCATGGGAGAGGTCCCCTTTTGTGCTGGTGAGTGCCTCAAGCTGTTGCTTCATAACTACCACCTAGAGCTTATTCTCTGCTTAGTGGGGTCAATAGACATAGTTTACAAATACTCCCTGATTTTTTTGAGTCAGCACATTGTCCCAGTCCTTGCACTGGAGACTTCAAGCTGTTGACTGTGAAGTGGCACAAATGAGGGGGTGCTCACTCATGATGTGCTCTTTGTGGGTTTGATATAAAAAACCAAGAACCTCTGGCAGTGGTGATAGAAACTGCATGGAGTCAGTTGTCCTAGATTTTGGAAAAGTCATTCTGTGTCTGTACCTTAAAACATGTCCTCTGCTAAAGTACATCTTGTATTTCAGAAGGAATATTTCTCTCATTATTTACTTACTAATTCTGATCAAACAAGAGATGGTTGTTGGTGATACAGATACAGATGTTGTCAGTTTTAATTTAATAGAAATGAAACATATAGAGTTCTACTTAGAAATATCTTGAGCATTTAGAAAGAATGAAACAAGTGTATTTTGACTTACAGAGGTGCTAACTGCAGTAAGATATTGGGGTTTTGTTTGGCTTTTTTCCTTCATTAGCTTGTTACAAACAATGATCGTTGGTAGTAGAGTGGGACAGCATTTAATATTTGAATTAATTCAGACTGTAAAAGAAACTTATCTTGTATGATGTGAAGATCTGTATCCTATAGTTGACTTTTAATTCAGTTCTTTGTTTTTTATTTTAGCAAGGGGAAGTAAGACTCAAATGCCTAACTGCTTTGCAAGGGCTTTACTATAATAAAGAGCTTAATTCCAAATTGGAACTCTTCACCAGTCGGTTCAAGGTTAGTGTAACTTCTTATTTTTAGGTACAGTATTATTATTTTTAAAGTTGGATTACACTTCTTTCCTCTTGAAAAATATTTTCTTTTCTGTTCTTAGGATAGAATTGTGTCTATGACTCTTGACAAAGAATATGATGTTGCAGTCCAAGCAATAAAATTACTCACTCTTGTTTTACAGTAAGTACATGTATATTTTCTTATCTGGCTTACAACAGATATTGAAACTTAAAAAATGTTACTAATCCCTGTGGGTTAGGCCAGCAGCATGACACTTCAGATCATTTGAAGTCTATAGAAATATCTATGCATCTTACACTCAGACAAATGGGAATTTCAAAAGTAATAGTAATCTGACTAGAATAGTGCTGTTACTTATGTCCCACAGTTAGGCAGATGTATGGAATTTGGGGTTCAGCCTCCATAGTTTGAAGTGATCATGGAATGTTTGAAATGAAGAACATGGAATCTACTGAACATTACACAGTAGTTGAACTTTGGAGCATAACCTTCTAGCAAAGGCTTATACTTGATCAGTATATTTTGTTCAGGAAGACTTTGGAACTAAGACTGAGTTTTAGCATGACAAATTGAAGGAAAACGTGACAAATTGAAGGAAAACGTGACAAATTGAAGGAAAATGTTTCGATTCTCCTTCATTTTCATCTTCCTCATTAGAGTTCATAATCTGTTAACTCAGCCTCTTTTTCTTCTTTCTTTCTTTCTTCCCATCCCTACCCCAGGAGTAGTGAAGAAGTTCTGACTGCAGAAGACTGTGAAAATGTCTACCACCTGGTTTATTCAGCTCACCGGCCAGTAGCAGTTGCTGCAGGGGAATTTCTTTACAAAAAGTAAGATGGAGAAATTATAGTTAACAACTTCTTCCTGTAGAATTTCATGTGTGCATTAATACTGTGATTCTCGTTAGTTTTAATTAGGAAAAGGAAAAAACTGAATCATGAAGTGGCCTTAAGAGAGAATGTAACATTACTGTAGTTTCTGAACTGTTGTAGTTTTTCTGAATGGAAATAGAGAGCAGTTTTGAAGGCTGCGCTTGAAAAGCTTGTACCTTCAGGGAATGTAAATGTTCGTCTGTCTTTTCCTTTCCCATTCTTTCTGTGAAACATCTTAAAATGCTCATGTGGGTTGGTGCCTAAACTTGGGCTTGCATCATAACGAGTGTTCTCCCATTTGTGGTTCCTCCCTTGCGCCCCCCTCTCCCCATTGGCTCATTTGACCATTTCAGAAAATATTTTCCTGTTTAAAAAAAAAATAAATTCCAACATATTTCAGGTGTGTAGAAGAACAAAATAGACTTTTCATCTAATACTTTTCAGACCTTCTTCCAGTATTTCTTTGCTGCATTAAAGTCTCATGTGGGGAGATTCAGAAAGCATAGTTTACTAAAGAGGAGTGTAGGACCTCAAACACCTGCAATTATCACTGATGTTTGTAAAGCGTTTTGTTATAATTATACATTCCACTGGAAACAGTCAGCGAAATATCCACTCAGCATATATGAAATTTTTCAAATGATACTTGTCCCAAATTACTTCCTTTCAAAATAGAATGTGGAACTGAGCAACGAGGTATTAAGTGTGTAAAAAAACAGTATCTTGATGTGAATTGACTGTGGCAAAGGCAATGAAGAAGAAACTTGTTGAGAAATAATTTTTCTTTTAGGCTTTTCAGCCGCAGAGATGCTGAAGATGATGGAATACTTAAAAGGAGAGGAAGACAAAGTCCGAATGCTAATCTTGTGAAGACATTAGTTTTTTTCTTTTTGGAAAGTGAAGTAAGTTGGATTCCAGGGATATCCTTGTTTTTGTGGTGTGTGTGGTTTTTGTGGTGTTGTTGTGGTTCATTTTAATTTTTTTAAATTTCATTTTCTTGTTTTTCCTCTTCCCCACTCATTGATTAATAACCATGAATCTGTCTGGGTTTTCCTGTTATTTGAGCAACCTGGGAGTTAAAAGACTGTTTTGCGTGGTTGTTTTTATTTGAAGGATCTGTCAGTACAGTGTTGAGACAGGTTGTGAGTTCTGCTCTGACAAATATTCTGTCATTCTACATGCTGATGTATAGATGCAAAGAAATTGTGATTTAGGAGATTTAAAAGGGGGGTGGTGGTGAAACAGAACAAAAAAACCCCACAACCACAATCCTTACCCACCTGTCTCACAAGTTCTGACAGATGCTGTAGCCCTGCTCTTTGTAGCGCTTGGTCTGGATTCATCTTTTAAAGTTAATTGGGGAAGAAAGTCTTCTGTTTAACCAGAGAGCTCACAAAACTTGCTTTGTGCTTTTGACATGGGCGGGAGCCAAGTACAAGAAATACCCTGTATTATAGCTCTGTAATGAACTTTATTGCTGATCAAATACTTAATCTGTTTTCATTTTAGTTGCATGAACATGCTGCTTATCTTGTGGACAGCATGTGGGACTGTGCAACAGACCTCTTGAAGGACTGGGAATGTATGAACAGTCTTCTGCTGGAGGAGCCTCTCAATGGAGAAGAACGTAAGAGATTTTTCTAGATCTTCGTTTGTGTTCCTGTGCAGTTTCTGTTACTCCTGATGTATAAGGAAATAAGATGTTCACATTTATGAGTCTCCATATATTCTCTGTGTTTCCATGACTCTGAGAAATCCATCAGTGATACCAATTGTAAAATGTAGGGAAGAGTAGAAAGAGGTCACTTCTGGTATGGGAGTGAGACAGAAGAATAATGGTGGGAAGAAAAGAGAAGGAATAAGCATGCAGAGTCCCGCTGCCTTGTTGTTCCACAAGTTCAGGCTGCACTTTCGACATCAGAGAAACTAAGTTGCTTGTGAAACTGGTTCATTTATTGAGTGTTACAACTACCATATAGAGAAATACTGTAATTTCTTTAATGACAGTAAACCCAAACAAAACCCCTGGCATAATTTTGTAATTCATAGGTCCCAGTAAATGGACCTCTGAAAAAAATGAAAAGAAACTAAAATGATTATAAAACTTGGTGTCTGTTTCATCCTGTCCTGTGACTTATCCAGGGATATTCTCTCTATTTTAAATATTTCCTGCTGTTGTTTTATGAGGTACTTACTTTCTCTATCCCCTCTACCATCCCCACCTCTGGAAATGAGCTGTTGGCCTAAATCTCTGTCTGTCTTCCTTTAAAAAGAACAAACATATTTTGATCCTTGTGGAAGATGAAAAATCAAGCTGTGTGTTAACATCTGTTTCTTAAATTTCAGCTTTAACGGATAGACAGGAAAGTGCACTGATCGAAATAATGCTTTGTACAATTCGGCAAGCGGCTGAATGTCATCCTCCTGTGGGAAGAGGAACAGGAAAAAGGGTAGGAAGCAAAAAGCTACTCATCTAGAGATGTGGGAATGGCTCTGTGGGGACATTGTGGGAAGAAGGAAAAGGTTGTAGGCTGTTGCTGCTGAAGGGAGTGAGTTTGGAAGTTCATCTTTGGTCTCCACAGCCTCCAGTATCCAACTGCCCTGACTAGTTCACTTTTTCTGGACTTTGGCATTTGCTTAATGCTGTTTGAACTGCTGCATTTGTTTGTACTATTAAAGGTAATATAAAATTGATTTTCAAAGCAGTATTGCTTGGAAAGGAAGACAAAAATCAATGTTTGGAAAAAGTTAAAACTATTTTCAGTGAGCAAGAGCAAAATGAGGGAAAGGAAAATACACTCCATAGTGTCTTGGAAGGAGGAGGGTCCACCAATTGGCTTTTTTATGACTGTGGAGTTTAGGGAACCCTCTTTTACGGAGTCATTAAACAGGGAAGAGAACTGCTCTCAAGACTGGTGCTTTTTTTGGTAAGGAACCCATTTAGGTACAGATTGAAACCTTGTATGAAGATTAGATTGGCATATGAATTGGGTAAATACCGTTAAAAAGAAGGGTTTACTGTTCTTTTGTTATCATTCCAGTCATGGTATTTTGTTGCAGGATAGGTAAATCCTTCATTCTAGATTATCACTCTGTTTTCACTATAATCTTAATCATAGCATGAGACCTAACTTTGAATTGCATTTTTGAATGCTGAATTTTTGGGGTTTTTTTTGAAATTGCATGCTCCCCTCTCTTGCTTTTCATTGATATTTTACAGTGATATTAGAGGTCTGTGTACCTAATCATCATTTCATTGATGATAATGAGATTTTGCTCCAGAACTTTTAGCTGTAAAATCCTCACAATACCAATATTTTAGGTGCTGACAGCAAAGGAAAAGAAAACCCAACTGGATGACAGGACAAAAATTACTGAACTTTTTGCAGTGGCACTCCCTCAGTTGCTAGCAAAGGTGGGTTTAATTCCATTTCTTGCTGATGGACTGTTGCTGAAATGTTTACAAGTATAGTTTCTGTAATTAATGGTATGGCTTGCCACAGGTATTATTTTTTTTCTTACTAGTCTTTATTAATATTTGCTCGTTCTGTAATGAATTATTTTGTCCAAGACTTTTTCAACTAAACTCATTTCCTTGCCAATTTTACAGTATTCTGTAGATGCAGAAAAAGTCACCAACTTACTGCAGTTGCCACAGTACTTTGATTTGGAAATTTATACAACGGGACGATTAGAAAAGGTATGGTAACATTCAGTAACACTTAAGACAAAAGGAAAAATCCCAGAATTTAGACTTAGTCACTGGAATTTCTGTCACCATTCTAGATGTGGTTTTTTGTGTAAATGAAACTTTATTTATTGTAACCTTTATTGAGAATGTGACTTGGACTTCAGAGCTGTGACTGGCTCCTGTTCTTAGAGATACTGAAAGTTTGAGTTTTCTAAGGCCTGTCTGGCAGGTTTTAATGGAAAATCTTACCAATTAGATGAACTTTATTTGAGAACATGTATTGGTGGGTTATGGTCATGTTTGAGGTATGCTACCTGACAGATAAAAGTTTGTAGAAATAGCTTAGTAAGTTATTTCTTTTTCTGATCACTGAAACTAGTAAACCACCATCTCCATTGTGTGAAAAAGGGGAAAACTACCATGTCCCAAATTATGTAATTACTGCTTTCATTGTAAGTGCTGTGATGATGAAGTTGGTGAAGCTCTTCTCATCTCTCTTTTCTCCTCCTCAGATGTGCTATTGCATTGTGAAGCACTTGGAAATCATTAGAGTCAAAAAGAGATAAACTGTGTAGTTGACAGCATAGCCAGCAGTGATGGAGCAATAGAGAGCAGCTCAGGTTGAGGGGAGGCCCATAAGAACAACTGAAGTTGGCTCCAGTGCCAACACTAGAATGCTGTGAAACTAAATCTTCAGTTATACAGCTTTTAAGACCATGTATGAATGTTTGTGTGAGTAGGAGGTAAATTCTTCTGTATTGTTCAGTTGTCAGTGGAAATTCAAATTAGATAAAACCATGCAGACACTTGGCAGATTTTTAATGACTTTTTAAAATGCTGTGAATCTTGGGTCTTTGACAAACTCCTACTTATTTTTTGATAAGTAGACTTTTAATTTCTCAGAAGCTTCACTGGCTTTCTGTGTTTTGTGTTCTGTATCATAGTTAGAAAAGTAATAAATTGAATCTACCTTTTAAAATTACTTAAGGTTTATTAAAAGTCTTGTGTGTGTATATATATGACTACATATTTTTTTCCTATGGCTCATCTTCCTTGTAGCATTTGGATGCCTTACTGCGACAAATCCGGGATATTGTGGAGAAACACACAGATATAGATGTTTTGGAAGCCTGTTCAAAAACGTACCACGCTCTCTGTAATGAAGAATTCACAATCTTTAACAGGGTTGACATTGCAAGAAGTCAGTTAATAGATGAATTGGCAGACAAGTTTAATCGACTTCTTGAGGACTTCCTGCAAGAGGTATTTTAATGTGCAAGATCAACTTTTCCTGCCCTTGTAAATGTTTCCAGTAGGTTTTTCTGCCTTCCTCTGTGAGTCAATGAGTTAGGGATGGGAGCTTCCCTCTGACTTCCAAAACTGTTAAGTCAAGTGCAATAACACAGTTGTATCATTGCTGTGATTATGTGAACACAGGCTATTCTTGTATATTAGGGCACTAGTCTTATGTTTGATGTCCTTTTGACAAATGTCTTTTGGAAATGTGAGATAAGTTTCAGATGAACAGTGAAATTACGTAAACTTTTTATTCTTAGGTTTTGAGGCTTATGTTTTTTAGAGTTGTAGTATTGTAATTCCACTAGGATTCTCCTCAGATGTACTACTGTTGCTAGTCTTGCCTGTGATTGCATGTTGCTGTTGTTAAATATCAAAATCTCTAGAAAACACTCCCCCTCCCTTCCTGAATGCAAGCAGATGCAGTTAGTAGCTTAAAAATAACTGTTCCCACACTGTACTGATCTGAAAAGTGAGAATTTTCTGTTGGAGTATTTAACTTCACTATGTGGGTTCTCTGACATTCAGACAAAACTTGTTTCTCCTCCTCATTGGTGGTAAGGAGCATAGGAAGTGTCTTTTTGACAACTTCATTCTCCACACTTCTTAGGTGCACGTAGTTTATCAGGCTTTGCTCCTTTTCTTCTCTTGCTCTTTGTCGTGAACTAGGACTCCACTCTAGAAACCCTAGACAAGAATTGTTATCCTTTTGTTTCCCTTTGTGAGGAAAAGAAAGAATGAGTGTAAAGCAAGGAAATGAGATGTCAGTTGGCTTGAAAAAAAAAAGGCAAATACTCTGGTGGAAGTGTTGAAATCCATAGTTCTTGAACAAGGTTGTGCAACTACAGAATAGTAAAACTTGGATTATCTCTGCTCAACTGAGGAGGAGTTTCTTGACCTCAGATAGTTTATCCTGTGTATAAATAGATACTTTTTGGACCCTTTCCTTTTTACTCCTTTTCTTTCACTAAATGCAAGTCTGCCAGAACTTGTGGGAAGATTAGAACAAACCACTTCTCTTACCTCTGTCAAAGACCTTTTTCTGTGATTAAAGTAAGATTGAAGTACTGACCTGTGGCCCATCTAGTCCAGTGTCTTTTGTCTGACAGTGGCCTCTGCTGGATTCTTCAGAGAAAATAGAAGCACCTACATTATACATTGTATTCTGCTATCCTAGACTTCCCTTTTTTCCCCTCATCTCCCTTCCCCCTCCCCTCTTTCTCCTTCTGCTGCTATTTTATAGAATCAGAGAACCATTTCGGTAGGAAAAGATCTTTTATGATCATTGAGTCCATCTCTAGACCTGAACTGATGCCTTATCTCTCTAAATCTTCTGAAAGCAAATATGACATTGATAAATAATTTAGAATCAGGTCCCCACCCCATCACGCCCTCCAGTTTGTGTTTGGTTTTAGTAAGCTCCCCAGTTTGCTTAGAATGTTTGAGATACCTCACTGTGTGATTGTTAAATAGGGTGAGGAACCTGATGAAGATGATGCATATCAAGTCTTGTCAACACTGAAGAGAATCACTGCTTTTCACAAGTAAGTTCTGCACGCAGCTGTTGGGGTTTGTGGTGTAGGGCATTGGTTTTGTTTGTTTTTAGTTTGATCTCTCTTTTCAGTGCAACTTCATGGGGGTTTTTTGCTTTGCTTTTTTTTTTGTGTGTATTGGTGGTGGTTGGGAGGGGGAGGTATTTATGACTGGAGTCTTTATTCCACTAATTTATTTTTTTTTCGGCCAGTTAAGCTTTCAGTAGTTGTTAACCTCAAATTGCAGAAATGGTATTAGTTAAATTACATTTTGCTTCATTTCTGATGCTTCCAGTGCTCATGACCTATCAAGATGGGACTTGTTTGGCTGCAACTACAAGTTATTGAAAACTGGCATTGAAAATGGAGACATGCCAGAACAGGTCTGTAGTTAAAATGTGTTCTTCAGGCACAACAACAAATAGCTTTTGTTGCTGTCTTTTTTTTGGCCTTTGTCATCTAATGCATTTTCCCCTTTTGATTTCAGATTGTTATTCATGCACTGCAGTGTACTCATTATGTAATCCTTTGGCAGCTAGCAAAAGTTACTGAAAGCAGTTCCACAAAGGTATGCCTTGTTCCTGTTTTATTAGTAAATAAACATTTGTACATAGCTGCAGTGTCATCAAGTGAGAGCTGTGCTGGAATTAAGACTAAGAATTTTCTTTATAGTGGTATCTGCCTGATTCTACTTTTCTGATAAGTTCATCCAAATTCATAGTTTTAGCAGTTAAATGCTTGACTTACAAACCTGGTGTTTACCTCAGTTGTTATGTTTATATTTTTAGAATGACAGCATTATGTTTAATTTGACAGAATTTTAAAGTAGTTATAAATAAATATGATATCAGGCATAAAAACAATGCTAAGGAGGGGTACACTGCAAATTATAAAACACAGTGTGGTCAGTTTTACTACTCTCAAGTAGTGAGTTTGAGTTTGTTTACAAACTGAACTACTTGTGACAAGTCAGTGAGATCTAAGAATTTGCACACTGTCATAGTATTCTTATTGGTCAGTATGTTGCAATTCCACTTTGCTCTTCATCAGTCTTTTAAATATGTTGTTAAAATAAAGGCACAAGAAGATGAAGTTAAATTTGAGATTTTCTGAGGGAGTGATGAGAGGGCCTGTTCTGGTTCTATGTATAGTAATCTTGAAGGGCAAAGCTCTTGCAAATGTCATCTTTCTAATTTCACTTCTTGAAAAATCTTGGAGGAGGGATTAAGGTTTCCTGTATCCACTGGGCAGCATTGCTTGAAGGGGTGATCAGGTGGTTGGTTGTGTGAACTGCCTCATGAAAAAAAAGTTTTTTTAGAGGCTAGATGGTTTAGGGTGGAGTTTGTAACTGATGAAACATTTGGATGATTTCTTTAAATTTGGAAAAACCCGCTATAATCAAACATACTGGAAGCTCTCCACAGTCCTGAAAGAAGAGTGCTCTTTTGCTGAAAATTTATGCTGGAGTTGCACTTTGTTATTAGAGTTACTGTTAACCCATCTTTCTTTATGTCAGAGGGGAGATAAGTGAATTCTTGAAGTTTTTTAAACACTTTGATTGCCGTACTTGTAATTAATGTACGTGACTGCCACAGTTTACCATGGAGATAACAAAGAGAACTCATGGCATTAATAATATATGATTAATTAATAATCCATTTTAATGTGAGGATGTATACATTTTTTTTCTTTTAAAATTATTTTCATTTTAGGGTGTGATAGTTGGAGCTCCTGGTAGATGCAGGAGTGGAAAATCATGCTCTGTAACTAATGATTTTATAACAGAGAACACCTGTGGCAGATTATGGTGGTTTTCCCCTATCATGTTGAGACTTCATTAGTCCAGTGAGTAATTACAGTCTGAAGGTGTGTTAACTACTTGTGAACTTGAACACTGGCTGGCTAGTTTACCCATCTGTGTTTTAATGGCTTTACACATTTCCAGCGCCAAATATCAGATACCAAGTGGAGACAGATTGTTGAGAAGCATTTACCTGTGTGAAAGGAGGCTTTGTTAGCTTATTCTTTACAGGGTAAACAGTCTTGAGGTTTTTGTAATAGTGATTAAAGCTTTATCACAAGCCTGATGGCAGAAGCTGAGTGAAATACTGACAGTACAATTTAGAAATAAAGATTAACTTAGCTGTTTTGTAGTAAAATGTAATTTTCAGTACTTTCCCCAGGAATGAAAATAATTTATTTGAAAACTTGTCCTTTATTAAGACTTTTTTCTGCTTCTACATAATAAATTTTTGTAAATTAAAGCTTTTAGGTTTAACTTCTGAACTACAACTATTTTGTTTTATTTAACTGCTTGACTGCTGCCAAATATATCAGGTACCTACAGAAGTTTCATTGACTTCTGACAGTGGAATATAACAGCAAAAAATAGGCAGAGAACCAGAAGTGACAGAAGTGTACTGTGCCTTAAGATTTGCTTGGTTGATTGGTTTATTTGTTTTTATGGTTGGTTGGTTTGGGGTTTTTTGTTCTCTGACAATATTAGGTGTTAACTGTGTGCTGTATTGAACAGGTTGACTAACTATGGGAATTAGCTTCATAATACAGGCTGCTAAATTAAAGACTACATAAATAGTTCAATTTTAATAGAAATGTGAATAAATAATTCTATATGAAAGAAAGAAAATAGTCCCATGTGTAATTCTCTTAACAACAGAGTAGTAATCTGAGACAAAAGTTTTTATGTAGGAAAGGTTCTAAAATAATTTTATACTTAGATTCCTGTCAAGAAGCAGCTGTTGCTTTTGTGATTCCTGTTGAGATGAAATCATATGTTGTACCTGCTTTCTTGAAGGAAGAGCCTTGTTTCAGTTTAGATTGCAGGGAGAGTTCTTAAACTTCTTTCAGGGGTAGTTCATCTTTCTTTGGGCTGATGCTGGTTACACAGCTGGTGTTTTGTATTATCACTTCCCCAGTTCTGCAGGGCCTAGAATCTTCACATGATTGAGTAACACCAACTGTGTCACACATGTGGGTGGGACTTCTTCCAGTTTGATACTTTATTTGCTCAGAAATGTGCTTTTTGGGAAGTTTTGTTTTCCAATGAATGGGGGAAGAAAACACCAACTCTCATCTGATATTCTACTTTATCGCCAAGCAACGAGTTAAAAAAAATAAAATAATACCATGTAGCCTGGTCTTTTTTAGTTATAAACAGCTACCTAAAATCTGTCCTCGAGGTTGCAAATGCAGATATTTTAAAGAGAAAATGCCTTATGCTCTGGAATGTTTTTTGGGTGGGGGCAGGCGTTTGGTTTTTTTAGGTTTGATTTTGAGGGATTTTTGTTACTACTTTTTTAATAAATAACTTTTGTGGTTTTCATCCCAACTGCCATTTTGTTTTGCACCACACAGGATGACCAAAGTGAGGAAATTGCTGCTTGCTATTTTTTTTTTTTGTAATAGTGATGTTTGAATAATGCACTGGACTTGAATGTTACCACTACACAGGAGGTCTGTGGTGGAATACTCTGTGAAAGTTCATGTACCGAATGTGACTATAAAATCAAAAAGTTAAACTGTTACATGAAATCATTCTCTTTGAAGGAGGATCTTCTACGTCTGAAGAAGCAGATGAGAGTGTTCTGTCAAATCTGTCAACACTACCTGACCAATGTAAACACTGCTGTTAAGGAACAGGTTAGTGACTGTTGTTTGTACTGGTAGTCTTCTAATATTATACTTCTAAAGCAATTTTTGGTACTTATGTGGGAATGTGGTGTGTCCTGCATGTTCAGGCTGAACGCCCTTGGAGTGTGAATACACACTGTACTTGTGTGCTTGCCCTCCTCAGGTAGTGTTGATTGTTTCTAGTAATTTTAGGCAGGAAAAACTTTTATTCCAAAGGGCTTTTTCTTTCTTTTAATAATGACTGTGCAGGTGCACTGTAGAAACCTTCTGGTTTCTAAGTTCAAGTGAAAGAGTTCTGTTTCAAATCTCTTGCTTACTGTGTGCTCATGCCCACACATCTCCTGTGGAGCTGACTGTGGGTTCATAGGCTCAAAACTGGAAGAGCTAAGGACAGCAGTTTAAAGAAGTTATTTTTTTAGTTCTGTCTTTGAATGCTTTTACATTCCCACATTTTTACAATTATCCACTGAAGAACCACTAAAACTCCCTCATTCCCTCCCTCCCTCTCTCCCTCTCTCCCTCCCTCCCTCTGTCTCAGAAATGCTGGCATGAAGTTTTTGGGGGTTGTTCTGTATTTTTTTTGTCCTGTTTCAAAAAGAATTGAGACATCATATTGGGAAACACTTGTTCTGAGGATAACAGGGTCAAAGGAAAAGGTTAAATACTGAGTCTCTTCCAGTCTGTAGTCAAGTAGTTCTTTGGTCATTTCACTCAGGAGTTTGAGGTCCCAGAGAACAGGTTAGTGATAGCAGGGTTAATTCTAAGTAATTGCCTTTAACAATCTTGAGAATGCTAAGATGAAAAAAAAAAAAAGGGCAGTATCTCTCTGTAGGGGAAGGACCAAATTATCTTCTAGGTAGATGGTTTAATTAAACAAATGGAAAGCCAGGAGCCTCTTTGCTTCTAAAGATAATAATAACCTGGTTGAAGTTGAAAATCTGGTCCACTGAGTCGCACAATTGCAGCTTTTGAAATTCTTGCTAGAACAAGAACATCACTGAAACTTAATAGACGTGTTCTGTGTCAAAGAACTATCTGGTATAAGAGTCACAAGGTGTAGGGTGTGAAAGTCCAAGTAACAAAAATTACTGAGGCTATGAGTAGGTCTCTTTAAAAAGCTGTATAACTGTCAGTCTGGTGAATGCTCTAGAAACTAGAACTACCCAGTTACACAGGGTACCTGTCACACAGGGTACAGTAGCCTTGGTTCCACTTTTCTTCTCTAATGTCATGAAGGGACAGAAGGGACTTAAGAGGAGCAGGAAATTGTGACCAGGAAATTAGTAATATTCACTTTGAGGGGTTAGAGAACAGATCTGTTCATGGAAGTACTTGAGAGATTAGAGTTGCCTTGGTCTGTTTAGTTTGAAGACTGTCAGTCTGTGTCAGGTACTGAGACATTTGAACTTTCCAGGAAGGTGGAGTACAGATATTTAAGTCTGACATCAGATAGACAAGTTAGCCAGCAAAACAAAGAGGTGGTTGGACTTCTGGAAGTAAGACATTATGATTTAAAGGGGTTGAATGACCTCAGCTATTAGATGTTCTACAAATGTGATCAAAACAATTTTTAAAAAAGAAAGCAAAAAGGAGACTGTTATGTTTGGTGTCCCTAGTGACCTAATGTAGTATCCATCAGGCAGAATTCTGGAGTTTCAGGCTCCTCATGTTTTAATCTCGCAATGTTTTCATATTTAGTTGGCTTCTTCTGTGCAGTATTTTTATTTGGAGACCCAGTCCTGACACAGGAACCTACTGCAAGAAACTGTGCACATTTTGACTTCCAGGAGGCCTCTGTAGTTGTTCAGAACTTCACTGGCCTGTGTGCACTGCTGGACTCTTAAGTATTTTGTCAAGTGCAAATACATTATTCTAAATAAAATCGACTTTCCAAGCAAGTATTTACTAAGGTTTCTTTTTAACAGGCTTTCACAATTCTGTGTGATGTGTTGATGATCTTCAGTCATCAGATTATGACAGGAGGACGTGACATGTTGGAGCCACTTGTTTACACTCCTGATTCTTCATTGCAGTCTGAACTACTCAGTTTTATTTTAGATCATGTCTTCATTGATCAGGATGATGATAATAATAGTGCAGGTTTGTACAAAACCTATGTTCCCTTTACATTATTTACCTTCTAATATATATTTACCTGTGCATTTCTGGGTTTTGGTGGGGTTTTGTGGGGTTTTGGTGTGGTGTTTTTTTGTCACTGAGGATTGTGCATGGGCACAGGGGTAGGTTTGGCTTTTAAATGTTGGCAGCTGATCAAAGCATTTGCTGGTTTGGGAACATGTAGGATAATCACAGTAAAGGTTTGGTGTAATAGGCACAGTGATATCGGGGAAGAGACTTGACAGTGGACAATGAAATGCACTGCCACCAGAATTGAGATCTGATTTTCTGAATCCTGACCACTAACCATATCACTTTTATCTGTAAATGCTTAAATATGAAGCCTTTAAACCTGACAGTTGTCATGTTCTGAACTCTTCCAGATGGACAGCAGGATGATGAAGCAAGCAAAATTGAAGCATTGCACAAAAGAAGAAATCTACTTGCAGCTTTCTGTAAGCTCATTGTATATACTGTGGTGGAAATGAACACAGCTGCAGACATTTTCAAGCAATATATGAAGGTAAATCTGAAGCTTAGTGATCATTAGTAAAACTACTAGAATACGGTAGCTGTGGATTTTAAAATTATTATTTAATTTTTACCTTACAAGATAACTGATTCAAAATGTGAAGAATTCAAAACTCCAGAGTTGTAGGCCTTTAAAAGTTCTTTTTCTGTATGCAGGGGTAAAAATGACTGAGATAAGTTTCACAGTTCCAGTGTGTGGGTGGTAGGGAGGGAGGAAAGAAACTTGCTCATTATTTTTTATGTTGTTTTTAATAGATTTATTTTCTTATCCTGATTGATGGTATATTTTTAAATCAGTTATTAGTTTAGCAGGCCTTTTGAGAGTCTTCTCCCAAAGATCCTCTCTGTCTAGCCTCATCAAATAATTTCAGTTTAAACTTTGTAGAAGAGAAACAAGTTTTGAGTCCCACTCTCCCCATGTTACCTTTATATCTGTTTCAGTCTTTCTTAAATATAAAAACCCCTTTTGGCTCCTGGGATTCACAGCTACGCAATGGTATGAGTTCTCATTCTGTGAACATGATAAAGCTTTGCTCCTTGGTGATTACCTTAAAAAATTTAAAATTTGGGCAGCCTGCTCTTATCTGTCTGAGTGCCCTACATATATTTTGAATCTCTAAATAACTAATTGGGTCTTTATTAAACCTGAAATACTTAAAGAACTGAACAGGCAACTGTCTTCATTGGAAAAATTTCAGCTGTGATGCTGTCTGGAGGTGCCTCCTTTCAGCAGAGAAAATAGAAAACTCCCCACCAGAGTTACAGGAGGTACTAAAAAGATTAGAATCTAATCTTGTACCCTGAAGGGGTGAACACGTGTCATTAACAAATGTGTCATGGCCTTGAAGATAAATAGGTCATTCTGCCTCTAAAGTAATACGAACAACAAGAATGAAAAGAAATGTTCAGTATTTTTAATATCAGATCCTAGATTTTATTTTCAGAAGAATTCAGTAGTTGTAATGTTTTCAGCTAATATTGAAAGCTAATGTTTTTCTTTTGTTGTGTTTTGTAGTATTACAATGACTATGGTGATATTATTAAAGAAACGATGAGTAAAACAAGACAGATAGACAAAATCCAGTGTGCTAAGACACTTATTCTTAGTTTGCAGCAGGTAAGAATTTATAATATTTTTATGCATGAATTCCACATGTCCTGTTTAATAACTGGTGTGAGGTATTGATGAAGGAATTCTTATGGAAGGTGGCAATAAATAGGTCTAAACTGAAACACATTTTCTACAAGTCTTTGAAAGACTTCAGAAATCTTCTTATGCTTAGCAAATATTGTGCTATGAAAAGTGTATGTGAGAGGCCATAAATACAAAATCAATAACTGTGACACCTTCATAGGTCTAAAACAATAGTTTAACTAAGAGTTTACTTACTTGTGAACAGATAACCAAGGGAAAACACTTCCTGCCTGCATGGTGGGGGTTTGTGTTTTTTTTTTTTTGGGGGGGGTGTGGGGTGTGTTTTATTTTGCTTTGCTTTGGTGTGTTTTTCTGATTTTGGGTTTGTTTTTTTTAACCTGAGAATTAACAGAAAGTGTTAGTAATTCAGTATCAATGTTTGGTAGGGGCTTCACACATACTCGATATTAAAACATGATTTAATACTCTCTTCAGTAAATGAGCCTGCTTGTGTGGAGACCTGTGTGCTTGGACAGTGTGCATTTCAGGGTTTAACTCTGAAGTGCAAACTTCTCAAGCATAGCCTTGACTTATTTGTCCTAAACTTCCATGTTTGTCTCTTGGTGTTGTGAAATTAAGAGGGGGAAGCTGTAAAACAGTTTTTTACTCCAGCTTAACTCTGTGTGTATTGATCCAAAGTTTGGCACAATCTTTAAATACATGATTTTCCCTCCTCATTTCATACAGCTTTTCAATGAAATGATTCAAGAAAATGGTTATAATTTCGACAGATCTTCACCGACATTCAGCGGCATAAAGGAACTTGCTCGACGTTTTGCTTTAACGTTTGGATTGGATCAGCTGAAAACAAGAGAAGCTATTGCTATGTTACACAAGTAATTGTGTGCTTTGTATTACTTCCATTTTTGTAAACACTAACAGAAAATTATCTTTTCAGTCTTTCAAAGTGAGTTTGGTAGTACAAAATGCATCAGCTCTAGCGATGATACAGCCCATTTATTAATTGAGATGACTGTAGTTTTGTTTCTGAGTAAAACCCAAATGTTAAATGTTGTTGGTGTTCTCCAGCATCATTGTTTAAGCCTGTAAATGATAGCAGTGTTGATGTTATGATGAAAAAGTATTTTTCATGTCTTACCCACAACAGTAAGAACAGATCCACTTCACTGTCAGTGGTGGTTATGTTGGTCTCATGCAGAAAACTTGCAATGCAGAGTAGAAGTGGCATGACAGAAAGAGTGTGTCCAGATTCACTGTTCACTTTTTTTGACAGAATATGGAAACAACAAATTATTGCTTTCTTAACATAAAGGAGAGGGGTTTAGTTTTTGTAGCTCACAGGGCTTAGAACTTTTTCTATTGTTTGTGCTTTTTGTGACTTAATTTTTAACTTTTTCTTAGGGATGGCATTGAATTTGCTTTTAAGGAACCTAATCCACAAGGTGAGAGCCACCCACCATTAAATTTGGCATTTCTTGATATCCTGAGTGAGTTCTCCTCCAAGCTTCTCAGACAAGACAAAAGAACAGTGTAAGTATTTTTAAAGTATTCTTGATATTTATGATCATAACCACAAAAGGCATGCATCAGAATAAATATTTATGTGTATTGTATTTACCTCAGGTGGAATCAAATATAATCACAGAGGGTAAATTGTTTTTGTCCTTGTTGTTTTCATTTTATGGTGAATGAACAGAAATCATATTGTGGATTTACTGTTGTCAGGCCTTTTTGTTAACTAGATGAGGAGCATTGGGTGTTAATTTTAGTAGTTAATTATCTTGACGTGTTAACATCTTGTTACAGATATTTTGCATCTTGGTAATTATGTTTTCCTTTTAAAGGTATGTTTACTTGGAGAAGTTCATGACCTTTCAGATGTCTCTACGAAGAGAAGATGTGTGGCTTCCTCTCATGTCCTACAGAAACTCTTTACTAGCTGGTGGGGATGATGATACTATGTCAGTGATTAGTGGTATTAGTAGTCGAGGATCTACAGTAAGAAATAAGAAGACAAAACCAGCAACAGGCAAGCGGAAAGTACCTGAAGGTAGAACTTTTCTCATCTTAAAATTTAGTTGAGTAGATATTCATATAAAGTATACATGTTGTTCTCTATTTGTTAGCATAAGTATATTGAAATACTCTAAGGTATTTTTTTAAAAACAGGATAACTTCTGTACATGTCTGTGTCTTAGTGGGAAAGCTGTTCATTTGAAGATTCTGAATAAAATAACACTTGATTCACGAGAGGAAATAAAGGCACTACACTGTGTTAAGTCACAGAATAGAAAAATATATTAAATACTACAGCCAGTGATTATAAATCCAGGCCTTTTGAGGCACATGTAAAACTTCATGGTAAAAAGTAAAGCAGTCTATTCTCAGTAAGCAGAAAGGACACCCGTGTAACTTGTGTTTAAACGTTCAGTTTTAGAGTAGCTTGAAAAAAACTTTACTGATGTTCTTACTGCATTTCCTTCCAGCTGAAGAAAGCAGCAGTAGTGACAGTATGTGGCTGAACAGGGAGCAGTCGATGCACACACCAGTCATGATGCAGACACCTCAGCTGACTTCCACAATAATGAGGGAGCCCAAGAGATTGCGACCTGACGAGAATTACATGGGTGTCTATCCTATGCAGCCCGAGCACCACCAAGCTCCCCTCGATTACAAGTACGTAGATGAGTAGGTCTGCTTTGTGTTAGTGTTCATACACAAAACCAGTACATGTTTAAAATAGAATAATGGTCTTTTTAAGCACGCAAGTAACGTGGATGTTGGCTCAAAGGCAACAGGAAGAAGCCGCGCGACAACAACAGGAGAGGGCAGCGATGAACTACGTCAAGCTGAGAAGCAACTTGCAACACGCCATGTGAGTGAGAGTGAAATGTTCCTTCAGTGGTTTGGGGAGGGTTTATTAAATGCAGTGTTACACCTGTGTCTTTTAAGAGGGATCCATGTTCTAGTTCTTGCCTTGTTTTTTTCTGTGTCCTGAAATGTTAAGTAGCCTTAGAAAAGCAGTGGTAAATGAACGTGGCATTTCTTGCTTATTTTTGAACTGAGATTCCAGAAAAAGTGAATAGTAGTGAGCCATGTAATAAAGGGAACTGGTTGTTGAACAGTGTTATCTGTAGCAGATAGATGCAATTAATACATGTGAAACATCATCTTTATGTTTTCCTAACTCCAGAATCATATTTAGAAATAGAACACTGCAAACAAGTTTTTAAATAGGTGTTCAGTTTGTGGAGTAGAAAGTTTCTGATCAGCTTAAATCTGCTATTTCTGTTGCTTTTTAATGTACAAGTATCCCTTTAAAAGAAGCTACTGTCTTCAGCATTTCTCTGATTGGTACAGACTTTCTCTCACCACTGAACCAAAGTTCAGAGGAGACCTGTAGTATCAGTTTTTGTAGAACTTGCCAACCCAAACACACAAAACACTTCCAAAGTCCTCCATGTTGTGGATGAAGATGAACACGATCTAATGTTTTTAAACAAGTGTTGTCCTTCAGAGGTCATACATTCTTACTGGAGTGTCACTTACTTCATTATGAGTCATCACATGTGCATTTTGACAAGCATGTTAATAAAAGTATGTTCCAGAACTCGTTTAGCTGAGGGGGGAAGACTAGATTTAGAAGTTCTCTGCTTTCCTAAGGACTGTGTGGATCTGCAGAAAAAAACCTAAAACTATTGACATATATATTGAGGAGCTTTACATCTTTCCCCTAATAACTTTTAATTGTTCTGTTACCAGTACTTCATGTAACATAGTTTCAGTGGTGGCTTTTTTAATACAGTGACACCAGTTAGTGAAATTAGAATGACTCCTTACTCTTCTCATAAGGTTTGATGTTGTGTGTAGAAGTTGTGAGGAAAGAGGATGAAAGACTGTGTGGAAATATTGTAATGGTTTTACACATCTACTTTGTTGCAAAGACATTTTTCCTTGCCTTACCATAAGGCAGAAAAAATTTTACTTTAAGTGGCAAAACCTAGGTTCTTTTTCATTTGAGCATTAAGTGCAAAATTAGGTGTGGTTTAGATCTGCTTATCAATTCTCACAGAAACAATTCTCTCAGAATCCCCATTTAGCAATGTACCACATTTCAGTTATCTTTGTTAGCCATTCTCCCACACTCTTATTAGTATCTTCTAGCTGGTTAAATGCCAGCTTTCTTTAATAGTAGTTGTGCATTTTTTTTTAATTACTTAATTCCATTAGATAAAACAGAAATGATCATTTGTTGGCAGTTCCTTATTGAGCATCAGCCTTTTAAATATTCATATTAAACTTACCTTGATTTAGTGCTACACAGAATGTTTTTCTTTTCATTTCAGTCGACGTGGCACAAGTCTAATGGAAGATGATGAGGAGCCAATTGTTGAAGATGTGATGATGTCATCAGAAGGGCGGATCGAAGATCTTAATGAAGGCATGGATTTTGACACCATGGACATAGACCTAGTAAGAGATTTAGTTATGTTTTTAGTGGACTTGGGATTTGCATTTCTGCTTTTAAAGTAAGATATTTGAATCAGATTTTCCTTCTGGGGAAACAGAAAAATCCTTCTTGTTGCTCTCTGCGTTGTTAAAGAGAGCTGTGCTAAAGAGCTCTGTGCTGCTGTCAGTAATTCTTACTACACTGTAAAACCTCTGGTTTTCTTGTGAAATTACAGTTAACCTGTTTATTTGTTTGCTTTCTAAAGCCACCATCAAAGAACAGGAGAGAAAGAACGGAACTAAAACCAGATTTCTTTGACCCCGCTTCAATCATGGATGAATCGGTAGGTTAACTTATGTAAGGGAAAGTAATGTAAACTTAGTCTTAAGGTTACCATACTCTCTTACTTCAGATTTTAAGTGGAAAGAATTTAATCTTCAAGTTGTCTTTATTAGCTTATTTTGGCCGACTAGTAGAGTCGGGGAAATATTTTATGCTGTAATTCAACTTCATAAATTCTAAGATAGTCAGTGTTCTTTGCAAGTTTATAGGATTTTTGTTCTTAATATTTATATGTAGCTATGTAAAAACTAAAAGCCTTTGAATCTGAGGAGAAAACAAATCTGGTATGGAAAAAGACCCTCCAGAGGTTGATAGCAAAGAGCGTTAAAAAAATAAAAATAAAAAATTGTACACACACAATATAAAAGGCAAATTTCCTGTTGTGCCGAGCTTAGTTCAGTGACTCTGTTGTCATTACCAGTTGTCAGCATTGGATGGTTTGAGTTTTGTGGGTTTTTTGGTTGGGTTTTTTCTTTTTTTTTTTTTTCTCTTCCATTTTTTTTTAATTGGCATATTTACTTTTGTGCATAAGTAAGATAATGAAGAAAATGGAGATAATACAGATACTTGTTTATAGAGATGAGAGGTATTTTTTCTTTCCATATAAAGTTTTAGGTCCAAAACATCCGAAGTCTGTAGTTTCTGCTTGCAGTTGCCCTTTTATCCGACTTGATAAATCTGCAGTCTCTATTCTCTTTTAAAAATCTGCATGAGGGATTCCTTCTGTCTTGAACCACTTGTAATGTATGCAGCCATTTTTGACCTTGTGTAGCTGGTACAAAATTACACTGGAAATAACAAACTGCAGCAAGCCAGCAGAGGACAGTACAACAATGCTTCCTGGGAGTCTTGGACAGCTTGGTGGAATTTGGAAGACGGTTATGTATTTTTTTACAGTATTGTTGCAGCGTGAACATGTTCTTGTTTATGGGAGAAAGAAGTCCTAAATACTGTTTTAAATGCAAATCCATATATTTTGCTCCAGTAATAATGAATCAGTTAGGTCGTGTGTCTGGCTGTCGTGTGTTCTGTTCCTCAAGTAACACCAAGAAAGTATCTCACTTGTTCTGATTTAAAATAGTTCTTCCCTTCCCCTTCTCCATTTTTTTCCTGGATTGATCTGTGAAATAATTATCGGTGATTTTTTAGCCTGACAGCGCTGACTATTCGGCCTTGTACGGGTACATTTCGTTGCTTTCAGAAACCTTTTAGCTCCTCAGTTCTGTACGAGCCGCTCCAACAGGTTTAGTGCCCGCGAGGTTCCCGTCCCTGGCTGCGTTTCCCGGGCGCGGCCGCGCGAGGGCAGCCGAGGGCAGCGCAGCGCCCGGAGCCCCCTCCGTGCTCGACGGGCAAGAGCCAATTTCGGAAATGCAGGAAAAAAATAAAGAAAATCTTCTCAGAATAAAGTTAATTTGCTTTATTCTCATATCTTATTTCAGAGGTCCGCTGTTCCCAGAGTTGCTGCACTTGTTTTTAATAGAACGAGGCGTAATAAAGCAGTTTAATTTTTTGAGGTGCATGTGGTATGTGATGAAAATTTTAGCCTGTCTGCTCATGTTTTGATGTGCCCGGTTATTGCCGGCACCAGAGGCAACTCTGTCTGTGTGCTACATTGTATGATGCATCTAAAGTGAATTTAATTGAAAAAAACCCAGTAAAAATTGGTTTGTAAACAGATAAAAGTGAACACAGTGTTAAGATTCAGGAAAATTAGGTCCCTGTTGCCTCTTTCTGATTTTAGAAAGTCCTGTAAAAGCTAGGACAGTCACAAAATCTGGATCCTCTGGTTGGGTTTTTTTTTTTTGGTGGTTTTTTTTTTTTTTTGGCATATCAGTGGTGATACCTGCTTGCTTTCACGAGGGAAGTGGAAACTGATTCTTTGTTTCAGGAAAGCTTTTTCTTTCCTTAGTCACACAATCCCAAAGGACACTTGTTTGATTTTACCTGATGATTGTTTGATTTTTTTTTTTTTTCCCCCACTGTCTTCCTGACAGAGTGGCTACATTTCATAGGAGGTGTTCAGTTTGTGTCCTAGTTGGCTGCTGTGAGGTGACCTGTGGTTTCCATGGTCACAGATGCAGCAGCAACTGGTGTATGGGGTGTTTTGTCCCAGGTTTAGTTGCTGGAAATGACACACTTGATTTCAGGTTCAGGCCAATAGAATGTCATTGTCAAAGAAGTCTGAGTTAGGCAACTAACTAAAATTCTTTCGCAATTATTACCTAAAATAATTAAAATGCAGGCTTTGTCATATTCCTACTGGATCTAATGAATTTGAAGTGTGAGAAAAATATTTCTAACTAATGAGGAGCCCTTTTCGTATCATTACCTAAATCAGAAGTGTGGTGAATCTGGTTTGGAAGAAAAATAAACTTATAATGCCTTAACATATCTTGAAGTGTCTTAATCTTAAAACATATACTAATTTCTTTGTTTTTTGTTAAATGTTTGGTAGACTAAAAATTGACACCATTTCTAACTTTTTTTTTAGGTTCTTGGGGTGTCAATGTTTTAATACCAGAACAGCAAATAAATCAGTGGTGAAGTCATTTTCTAAGTGGAAGAGGAAGTTTTTCAATACAAAATTGTGGTAGATACAGTGAAATTCTGAACAGATTTTTCTCTAAGGAGAATGACATGCTTTCAAGATCAAGTGCATTGAAGGGGCAGTTTTGTTTGCCTGAAAAAAAAAAAAGAAATGTAAAGGACAAGTAAACAATTTGAGGATAAGCTACACTTTTTGTTGGGAAAACAAATCAATATTTTATTTATGTGCTATCAGTTTATTTCCGGATCATAAGAAGTATTCCCTCTGAGTTTTATTCTAACAGTCTGAGAGGTGTTTGGTACAGATTTGAGCCCCTCTCTATACATTTGCTGGCTGTACTAAATAATCATAAGCTCTGCTGGATTGCTGTTCACGTCCATGAACTGAAATAGTAGATGGATTGGTTTTCTTACAGTGATAGAACCAGAAGAGTTGTCAGTATTTTCAATTAAATGCAAACTTCAACCACAGAAGGTTTGTATTAATTAATCATGGAAAAAAGTACATAAAGCAGAACTTTAACAGCTTTTTAATCTAAAACACACTTTTATTCCAAAAGCTTCATGTTAGCCTTCTCAGAAAGGTCCATAAACTATGAGCTACCAGAACGTAACAGATCTCACTCATGCTTGCCCATTACCAACCCTGAAAGTTTGCTTGTCCTTTAAGAAAAATGTAATGTTGTGAAATTCCTTCCAGTAGTGCCACTGTATTTTGTCTCCAAATAAAAGAAGCTTATTGTAGTATGTTTGCAGAAAAATTCTAAACAAAAATTATACAGCTTATTAGAGTGTGGGAATAGGGATCTAAATTTTAAATAAAATTATATATATATATAAATTGGTGCTGATTTTATAATTGCGCAGTTTGTTTAGTTTTTTCTTACTTTTAAATTCCAACTTAAAATTATGAGGTTTCAGAAATATATTGAAAGTTTAACAATGTTTAAAAATAGAAGAGCATGAGAATTCATGCTTTAAAAATGATTTTTAAATTTGTATTTTATATTGTTTTATCTATCTGTCTTTGCAAGCAGTCTTCAGGTTAAAGATACTTCTAACAGGTTACAGTACATTTCCTCTGTATGTAAATTAGATTGGATAATAGAAATTCATAAACAACCCATAATATTCTTTGAAAGCTAAGCTTTAAACTTCGTTTTGTGTCCATTCACAAATAAATTAAATTTGGTCTAAAACAGAAAGTGGATTTATGCCATTTTGACATCAACTCATTTTGCAAGGCTTAGGCAGCTAGACATCATTTTAAAGGAAATATTAACTTATATTACATATGTATATTTTTTGTCAGTTGTCTCTCAGTTCTTGAGGTATATTATTTTAATCATTCCATGCCTTAATACGCTTGCAATACAAGAATCTCCCCAAATGGGTGAATACAAAAAGGCTTCCTGTTTTTAGACTCAGAAATTAAACATTCGGCTGTGGTAGCCAAAAACCATAGATTATCTAAAGGATCATGATAAAATATAATTATTTTACTAAGTCATGGGGTAACAACAAACTCAAAACTAGATCTGCCTAACTCATTTTACATAAATAAATATTCTCATGTCTAAAAGTACTGCCTATATTGTTTTTCACACCACTGCATTTAATAGAACTGCTGAGAGGACTGTATATATGATTTTAAACCTAAGTTGATTTTTCTTACTCTTGAAGGAGTGTTTCTTTGTGAAAGCAGTTCTTACAGCTTTGTTTTCAACCAGCTAAAAATGTTTTATATATTTACCTTAACCTGTTGTCCTCCACATTCTATTGTCCTAATTGTACTGTTTTCTGATTTGTATTTATGTCTTGAGACAGTAACTTTTTGAATAAAAATAAACCTACAGTATGTTGTATGTTTGATCTTTTTAAATCGGGGTTATGGGAGGACAGTGAAGAAAGGGGTATGAGTAATGCAAATGTTATGTTTATAGAAATCAAAATCTTTTTCCATGTCTTTTAAGTGTTTGTCTCAGAGTTGGGATAATGTATGAAAAACTGCACTGTTTTATATTTGTAATAAATTGTACAAGTTTTTAAAATGTGAATAAAGCACTAATTGGGTAATAATTTAAAGCAGAAAAGTTAATGCAATCATGATTGTTTTAAATATGCTTTAATTTGAGATAAACTTGTTAAAAGAATTAGTGTAAATACAGAGTGAGCTTTTCAAGAGGTTAGTACCTGCAAATAAAATTTTTAAAATTTGTATAGAACTTTTACATGCCAAGAAATCAGTGGTTAATTATTTTTGTGTTACATTTTTTAAAGGTGTATCAATAGCCTTTCTGTTGGTTTCTTTTTCCTATTAACTTTTATCTGACATTGCTCAGAATGCTTTTGATTCAGACATTGGAGATGCTGTACAGAGTCCAGTTGAAATATCACTAAACGTGTATGTGACTTTCCATCCCTTAAATTTATCATACACCTGGGAAACATTCTGAGCTTAATTGGCAAGACAGCAAGGAAATGAGGGGAAAACCCTAAACATCTCTTCCCCATTCCCTTCTCTTCAACTACTGAGCACCTCTGGCTGGGTGTTGAAAACTCCTTTCTGATACAAGACTTTTTAAAGCAGTAATTTTAAAATCTTTGAGATAATACTTCTAATCCTTGCTAATGTAACTTTGGATGGTTTGGGTTGCTTTTTTTTTTTTTTTTTTTAAAGTTATTATTATTACAAATGTTCATTCCTGTCTCTAAATCCTGCTGTAAGTTCAATAGTATCTTGTGGAAAATTGTTTTAGTAGGTCTAAGTTTATAATGCAAGAAAAGTACCTTCATATACAATGTAAAGTCTGTTCTAGTTATACCATTTTGGTACAAAAACCTGTAAATGAAAGAAATTTGGGTTTTGAAGAGAGCTGTGATAAAATGTAGAAAACAGCAAGCAATTCAGAGAAAGTAAAACCTCTCCTGGTTTAGCAGAGAGGCCACAGAGAAGGTATTGACACAGAATGAATTTCAAAGGAATAGTCTTCACATATTCTGTAAAAAGTATTTCTTGATATTAAACAACCAAAGACAATATGTAAGAAGTTAGTGATTGCTGTTGTTTGTTTGTTTGGGGTTTTTCTCCTTTGGTTGGTGTGCTGCTGATTCCTAGAGCTCATAAATCCCCATCTAATCTCTGTATTACTGAAAAACTGCCTCTTTAAAATCTGCCCCTCTCTGGTTTCCCCATAGTTTACACATACACTTGTCCTACCACAGGATTTCAGGGTACCAGTTCAATTAATTTCCTACCCATTATGGTTTTTTGCACTGCTTTGATTCACAACAACATTTTGCTGCTTTTTAACCCATCGATGTATTAATTTTTTTATAGCCTAAAGAATATCAAGAGTGTTCATTCTTTGAAACATTTGTCACAGTTGTCAGTTTGTGCTTCAGCATTCTTCTGATAAAAACACAGATTGGTTTTTTAAAAATATATTCATTCCTGCTTTAATACTCTTTAATGAATTGTTTGGCAATTATGCCATGGCCTCATTTTTCATAATCCTGAGTAATTTCTGGTACTGAGATTGTTTAATTTCATGTGTATTTGTTGGCATCCAAAAGGGATCATATTTTTGATGGAGGTGGATGATGACACATGCTCAGAAAACAAGGTAATGTAGGACAATACTCTTCTGTAATAATAATTCTATTCTAAAGGTAACAATTCAGTGTGAATTGTGCCTGTCATTTTCCTCGGCTGTCCTTCTCTCCTATATCCTTTCTTCATGTTGCTGAGCTTTCTTGAATCTGTTTCTTTGATTAAATCTTAATTTTCGTTTTTCTTTAAAGTTTTAACAGCTAGACTTCGAGTCGTTACACATTTTGTAAATAAGTGCCTTCCAGCTAGAGATTCAATTGCTGGTTTTTGTTGTGTTTTTTTTGTAGCTCCTGCCAGATTTTATGGATGTAAATCATAGTGGCAGTACAGTGGTGAGAAGCTATAACTGTGCCCAGAAAAATGATCCAAAGCATGTTAAAGTGGTTGGATGACAGGCTGACAGAAAACTTCCCCATCCTTCCAGAGAATATGAACAGTTCTTTAATGTCATCATACTTCCCAAACCTGGTTATGTAGTTTCTGCTGAGCTTTTCTGAGCAGTTTTTTGATTGGAAACTAAGAGGAAAGATCGTTATACTTTGTCTATATTAACTGGTTTTTTTCTGAAGAAAAAGCTGCAATTACCAGTGTAGAAGTGAAATTTGTGTTCGACCGATAACAGCTTGAATTCTGCACTTTCAGAAAAGCTGTTTAAAAGCACCTAACACAATAACATGTAAAAATAATAAAACCTCTGGGGGCCTAGAACATCTCAAATTAGGAAGGTAGTAGTTGGTAGTTACTTTGTGAAAGCATTGAAGTAATACAACAAGGCTTGGAAAAATGGATTAGTTAGTTTGAAGGCAGGTTCTTGTTGAGGGGGGTAGTGACAGACGAGATCAGTGAAAACAGCAGCAGGTTGTTCCAAATCTGGTGGGCCTTGGGCATAGCCAGAATGATCTCTTGGTTAAGTGACCAGTGTCCCCTTCACTTCCATTATTTGAGTGCCTTTGAGAAAGCTTGTGATTTTTATTCTTTTCACACACCACTACTCCCTTTTTTTTTTTTCCTTCAGAGTACTTACATTGTTTATTTCTCAGAAATTTAGCAGGGATGACATCCTTGTGCTCCTTTAGCCCTTCTCTAAACTGCTCATTCAATACCTTTGACCTTAAACTTTTTTCTGTGTACCTTTCTCTCCAGATCACCTGTAACATCTGTCAGCAGTGAGGCCCCAGTTCCTCGTGCCTTGGTGTGAGCGCAGTGCCCTGGTCAGCGCGGTCAGTGGCGGGGTTGGGTTGGCTCAGAGCTGTGGCATCTGTGACAGGGTGTCCTCTCTGCCCCTGATCCCGTGCTGTATTTGTGTTCTGGAGTGCTGCTGAGTCCTGTGCTGGCAGCTCCACGGGAAACCTCTGATTTACCCCCATGTGGCCATGCCAGGGAGCCTCACGATTCACTGCTTTTTCTTGAATAGCAGTTAAACCACAGTCCTTGAGCGACGCACGTGCCCATCTCTTATTATTTTAACGCTCTTTGCACAGTCTTATATTCTGTTTTCTTCTGCTGAACTCCACCAAAAGCAGAAAAGCAAACCACATCCACTTGTTTTTCATATCGTGCACAAAAGCACTTAAAGATGTGGCACATCTTATATTTAGCCTGCTCTTTGTATTGTTCATCTTAAAGCAGTGAGCTGTCTTTTACACAACTGTTCTCTACGTATCAACTGACAAAACCTGTCTTTCCATTATTTCTGTTGGCAGTTTATAATCTTTTGAATCTTGAAAAGCAGATTTTTTTCTTTTTTTTTGTGTTTTTTTAACTGGAGGCTTCCATTACAGACAACAATCAAAGTGCTCTGTGAAACCTAGTGTGGATTAGGGAAGTGGCTTTGTCAGTGAAAACACTATCTTGTCAGTTCTGTCCTGTTTGAGAGACTGATGGTGTTACAATTTATGGGCTTATTGTGTAAATGCTTGTAATCAGAGAAGCTTACAGATTTAGACTATCAGTCGTTTTCCTTGTTTTTTCTTTCTTGCTCGTATCAATGGCTTGTATGTGGTGAAAGCAGCTTGTTGAAATGCTATGAAGTAAAAGGAACAGATGTTCTATTTAAAGTTGCTTTCATTACAAATTCTCTTATTTATTTTTTTTTAACTTTGCAATGCTTCATCTTCTACTTCAGACTGACTTTTAGCTGAATAGTTCTCCAGCTCTCCTGGGTTGGATTTGTAGATCTGACAGAAAGAAAGGGTGCCCTGTAGAACAGAGAGACTGCCAAGGATGCAATTTCAGCTGTTTGCATTTCCTTTTCCTGGGATTTGTGTTGAGTTAACCAGAGAGAATAGGCTGTTTGTGTTTGTTCTGGCACACTACTGATTTGTGACAGATTGTGACAGAGCTGCAGATTTTGTGGATTTAGACAGTTTAGAAGCATCATCTCATCACATACTGCTTCTGTAGTTAACAGATTTAGGTCACTTGATCCATTAGTAAAGTTCAAAAGACATGTCTTTTAGATTTTTCTTAAATCCCTCTCCCACAAGGAAAGTCAGATTTTTTCTTTTTAAGTTTGATTTGCTGTTCATCTCTCATTCATTTACCAGAAGTGAGTCACGTGTGGAGTGGCCCATAGAGCCAAACCACAGCACTCAGTGATGTGTGATGAAAACCGTGGTAACTTGGCAGGATGAGTCTTGTGGGTGGTAACGACTCGTGTTCTACAAAACACAAACAGGTCATGGGCCTGGTTTGCACGGTGTCACTCACATCTGGAGGACAAGGTGCTCTGACCAGTCACCACAGCTTGGTCACCATGTGGTGCCTCCTCAGGCTCTGCCTTCCACGTGGTGTCTGATGTGTGGGGTGCCCATCTTCTCTCAAAGGGCAATTAATTGTTATTAATTACCATTCCTAATATTACCAAGCTGCCAGTGGCATTGCCAGCCCTGTAACCCTGGGTCAGCCACATTCTGACTCACCAAAAAGAATACCAAAAATGTTGCTTTTGCTGGCAAGTTCATTTTAAATTGCTTAGTGTGGTCAGCTCGAGCCAGGCTAATGCAGTCATGTCTCGCCTGCTTGGGGAGAGAATTACTTTTTTTCAGAAAAGTGTTAAGAGAAATAGACCAGATTGATTTTGAGCCAAAGCTTTCAAAGGATTGTATTTTAGGAATAAAAAGATCTGATTAATCAGCATTAAGTATGCTTCTTATCCCTATAGGATTTGGTGGGGACCCTCCTTCACCTGTGTACATTGAACGGGATGATTATTTTCTGAATTTCAGAACAGTGGCTCTTTCTTGTAATGAGAGACTTGTCCTGTAAAATTTCAGTGTAAAGGAGGGTGTGTGTTATAGGAATTTGGACTGAATGAACCTTGTCTTTCAAGGCAGATACATATCATTAGATAAAGTGATGTTTGTGGTACATATGATTACAGAGAATTCTGATTCCAAAGAGTTCTTATTTGGAATTCTGCTGCTGGCAAAGTAAAGCTCAGGTTACTAGTACTAGGCAGCTCAAATCAGTATGAGATTTTAAAGGTGAGGCCTGTAGCTTTTGCAAAGTCAGAGCATGAATTCAGTTTTCGTTCTAGTGCCATAGCATTTAAGGGTGAGATTTCCCTGACTTTATATGAGAGACAGCTCTAGATAGATAGTTTGTGGTAACTTATTCATTGAATTTGGCCTCTTTGATTTGTTCAAACATTGAGTGTTTTTTCATTTATTCCTATTTCTGATGGTACTATCCTTGGTGGAGATTCAGGTATTTTTTTCTATCGCTCTTCCAAAATATAGGGAGTTTTTCTAGTTATCTTTGGTCCCTATTGTCTGTTTTTAATATATATCATTTTTGAACAACTGAGGCTTTTTAATGGTATTTCAGTATAGTTCTTGACACCTAACACATTACTGAGTGAAGATAACCTTCATATTGGCAGACAACTTGAGACTTCTATGACAGCTCCTAGTCTCCAATGAGATTGAGGAAAAGTTGCAAGTAATTTTTTGTGACATCCAAAATGTTGTTAAAGCAACAAGATTTTTGTTACTGTATCCAAACTGGATGTAATTTGTAGTAAGACTGTAGAGTCACAGAATGAGGAAGGGGTTCTGTGCATGTCCCAGCTGAGCACCCTGTGCTCAGTCTTTCCCTGTCTCCATCGCTTGCCCCAGCCAAGAGGAGACTGATCCCCCAGTGCTCCCCTGTCTGGCAGCCAGCACATCCTGGTCCCTGCCCTCTCCAAGAAGGGCCTGTGCCCTTTGCTGTAACCCTTCAAAGCCTTCGTGGGGCTTTCCCAGTTCCTCACACCCTGTTGGACTGGGGGCCCTGCAGTCAAGGTGGTGCTCCAGGCATGGCCTTGCTGGACCAGTGACTATCATTCCTCTGTGTGCTGCCAACCCGGCTGCCCTGAGGAAGGGAAGATCCTCTCTAATCCACTCAGGCCAGGATCAAGCCAGTTTTAGATTCAGCTGATTCTCAGCAAGCACTTCCAGAATTATGAGGCAAATATATTTTACTGTGCATTGTATTAAAAAAATCATTATTGGATTCAGCATTAAATATTCCATGTATGCCTGTTTAGTTGCTCGACCTGCATGAGCAGAGGTTTTACTGCACTGGAACAAGCAGAGCTGCTCTGGAGAGGTGTGGAAGCTCCCTGGCCCTGCTGGCAGGCAGCTGGCATTCTGTCAGGAGTACAGGTGGTCTTGAATGCATTAAAATTATATCTTTTCCTAATTATTTCCAGTTAACTCTTGATGTTTGTGCTTAAATTCTGTATTCAGTGCCATACAGTAGCAGAGTGCAAAAGGTGTGGAGTGGCCCTTCCCTCCCTTCCTTCTGTTGTCGTGGGCACAGTCTGGGTGTTCCTTGGGGCTGGCGTTGATCTGATGTCTTGATGCAAATGTTGCTGCCCTGCTGGGCTCACAGCTATCCCCCCTGGGGTAAGGTCTCTTGGGGATCCCTTCTCTTTTTTTGCCTCTATCACTTTGCAGATCTTCACAAACTAAATCTCTACAAGAACATACAATTAAGCAGAATTGCTGTTATTGCTTTGCTGTAACAAAAAAAACCAAACAACACAACCTTTTTTTTCAGAGGAGGGAAAGTCATGCTGACCCACTGTGGAGTAAAGCTAAAATTGGTTAATAACGTTTCATAATAGTGGCAAAGAGAACAACCTTTAACTTAAAGAATACTTTGGGGGTTTTGTGGTGAGAGCAGGGTTCAGGCTTCTCCACTGTGTCTTACAGACATTCTGTGGGGACTTCATCTCTCCCCTGTGTGGCTTGGGCCCCAGAGGTTGTTACAGGGCACTGGGAAGGGAGGTGTGGGTGGGTGTCTGACTGGTCCCTGGAGCCTCTCTCCAATTGGAGGTGGTGAAGGCTCTTCTCATCCAAGAGCAACTTGGCAGAGGCTCTGACCTCTGACCCCACCCAGCAGGTGGGGGATTACCTCTCTGTTAATGAACAACGTGGAATTACTTCTGGAATCGAAAGGAATTAATTTATTAAAATGGGCTGAGCTCTGTGCCTTATGAAAATATTAATAGGTAAAGAAAATATTAAATAACAGGAGCCTCTGATAAAAATTAAGGAGGTGGCAGAGTAGAAAGGTGAACCAGGAGAGATGTTTGCCTGGTTTTAGTGGCTTAGAAATTTGAGGGCAGATTGTACTTTTCAGTAGCGTCGGGACGTGATTTACAGATGTTCTGGTTTAGATGTGTAATGGAAAGTAGGTTTTAAGTGCTGGAGCATCGCTGTGGTGAAGACGGCTGTACTGCCTGCTGGAGAGGGGTCAGGTGAGTGATGTTGGGCTCCTGGGGAAAGGGCTTCATTGTTCTTCTGCTTGACCAGAAGTTTGGGGAAGAGAATACTTTTTGTTCGGGCTTGAGTGCGACATAAATGCGACTAAATTTATTCTAGGACACAAAATAGCCCAGAAGTCTGTGTTGTGGTACCTTATGCTGTACAAATACTCTTTATCTTCCCCTTGTGGATCCTCCAGTAGTCTGATAGGCGCCTGTGCTTCCACAGCATGAAGTGATCTGTGCAGAGGTGGTCACCTCGCTGGTGTTCAAGGGTAGATGGCCACCAAAAGGGCTTCCTTAAGAGCCTCAAACCATGGTACAAATTCCATATTTTCACCATAATGCCTCTGGGGAAGCATCTGGCCTTGTTTTGGGTCCTTATAACACCCTTTGTTATGGATCAGTGGGGATGAATGCTGTCTAAGCTGGTTATTCCATTTCTATCACAAGGACCACTCCTCCCCATTTCTCCTGTAGGGCCCCTCTCAAGATAATAAGAGATCCTCACCACATAGAGTGGTCTTCTAGTTAGGGGTTTGGGGAGAGATTCTCTCTGAATCATCATCAAAAAAGATGTGTTTCAACTTCTCCTGGACTGCGTTTTCCCTACTAATGTGTCCTCTCAGTGGCTGTCTGGCTAAAAAGAAAATATCAGAAGTCTGAGTGCGTTCAGCAGGAATTTGGGATGGCAGTTCCACAGAAGTCAGTCATTCAACTTCACATGTTTTCCCCAGATTTCCTTTTTCTTTAGGTCTGTCTTGTGAATGGCTTTGTCATGGCTTCAAAGCTTTTCAGCCTGGAAAATACTGATGATTTTTCCTTCTTCTTTTGGCTGCCTGACCTAGCAGTTGGACAGATGTCTTGCAGTGGTTTGGGGAGTGCCCACCCTGACCTTGGCCCTTGGAGCAGCAGACCCTGTGAAGTGGACACCAGGAAAGCATTAAAGCAGTAACATGAGAAAGGACGTGGCTACTGCCATATAGTTATAGCTGTATATAGTTTCGTTAATAGCAATTGCCTTCATCAGTTCTTTTCATCCTTGGGTTTGAAATCTGCAGCCTGTTCAAAGCGCTGTCCTCGACTTTTTACTGCCTTCCTTACACCTTTCTTCTCAAATTACTGCAATTCCCTGACTCATTAGACATTTGCACAATTAATTGTCAAATATGTTCTTGGTGTAAGGAAAGAAAAGGAAAAAACCCGCACAATTTTTATTTAAAATCTGAATAGTTTTAAACTGGAATTTGACTTTGCATTCAGCTCCTGAGCTGACGTCAGGGCTGAGGTAATGCCAACTCCTGCACCAATTAGGACTAATCACTGTCATTTAAGAAGGAATTTAGAATCTATGAAACTTGATATGCTTTCCATTAAATAATGAATGTTTCTGTCTCCGCCCTCTCCGTGGTAGTTGAAGTGTCCTTGGTGCTGTAGATGGATTTGTTTTAAGCCAGGCTGAAACTTTGCCGGCTCCTCTTCCCATCAGTGAGGCATTCTTAGAGTGATAAAATAAATGTTAGAGGAAATGGGGGCAAAACCCTCTTCTTTCCTGAGGAATGACCACAGAACCTTGGATGACTTGATTTTCTTTGCCTCCATTTTGCACTTCATGTAACTGGATCCATTTCACAGCAGCTCCTCAGTGTCCCTGTGTGGAGCATTGAGGCTGTGGGAGCTGAGCTGGGGGCTCAGCATCCCTGTGCTCCCAGGTAGCACCAAGGAGGGGGGCTGAGCTGGGGAGGAGAGCCAGCGTTTTCCTGGAGATGGACTGGGAGTGACTGGTGAGCTGTGAACTCTTTGCTGTTCGTCTGCCACACAGCAGAGCTCTGTGTTCATCTTACATCTGTAAAAGAGGCTGAGGAGCACTACAGGTTGTAAAGGACATTCACCTAAACAAACAGCGTGGTAGGAGGTGTGATGTCATGGGGTGAGCTGTGGGCTGGCCTGTGTGGTGGCTGTGAGCTGGAGTCTGCTTCTTGTGATTGTGTTTGGGGGGACAGACTGAAAGTGGATAAGAGGAGGCATAGGAATCAAATGAAATATAGGTTAGGAAATGAAAAAAGACCATAAGAGAGGGAAAACCAGGGAATTTCTTACTACCAGTCAAGGTGGTTATCTGTCCATGAGGTGGACCTGTGCATGTCCTGGGAAAAGAAGCCATTAAGGAAAATGGACCTGCCAGCAAGTGGAGAGAGATGTGATTGAGGAGGAAACTGCTGGTGCTGCTCTAAGAACCTGGGCTTTGAAGGAAACTTTAGTACTGGGTGGAAAATCTGAAGTCATTAAAATAGAAAGGAAGAGGAAGCTGGGGAGCCACAGAAGGCAAAAAAGCTCTGCATAAACCTACTCAGTGGTGCTGAGCCAGCGGGAGCCCTGCTCAGGTAGGTGAGGGCAGGAAAAGCAGCTCCTGCCTGCACAAGGATGGGCCCCTTTGGTGGGACAGCTTCCTCCAGCAGTGGGGCTCTAATGCTCCTCATGGCTGCGCTCTTGCAGCTTTTTGTCTCTCTCATCACAAAATCCTGTGTGTTTTGTTCTACTTGATTAAGTGTAATCCAGCACATGATGTAATACCTGCCTACAGGTTAATCAGAACATTCCTGGGTGCCACGGGGCACTAAGCCAAAGTTCAGGTTGGTTCTGCAGAATACAGGCATCTCAGCCCCCTCCTCCTCCCTGTCCTGGGAGCAGGGAAGGGATTTGACTCCACTCTGCTGCTGCTTCCTCCTTTCTTTTTTCCTTTTTTCTTTAAAGAAGTGACATAATCTAAAAACTGATTTAGTCAAACAGCTCCAGCCCAGAGCTTAGGTCTCTCATTAGGGGAGAATAGTGTTTTCTCTCCCTGACAGCAACTTACTGTGTTCCCTGCAGCACCCAGGGGCTGCCCTGCGGGGTCAGGGGCCATGAGTGCTCTTGCAGCTGACCCAGGGCTGTGTGCCCAGGGAACATAGAACAGTAGAATCATTTAGGTTGGGAAAGACTTCTAAGATCATCAAATCCAACCATTAGCAGAGCACTGCCAAGGCCACCACTAACCCACTTCCCTGGGTGCCACATCTACACATCTTTTAAATCCCTACAGGAATGGTGATTCCATGACTGCCCTGGGCAGCCTATACCAGTGCTTGGCAGTCCTTTAGGTGAAGAAATGTTCCTTAATATCCAATCTAAACCTCCCCTGGCAGAACTAGAGGCCATTTCCTTTCATTCTGTCACTTGTTACCTGGGAGAAGAGACCAACCCCCACCTGACTTACAACCTCCTTTCAGGGAGTTGTAGAGAACAAGGTCCCCCCTGAGCCTCATTTTCTCCAGACTAAATACTCACTGCTCCCTCAGGACTTCCCATAAGACTTGGGCTTCAGACACTTCCCCAGCTCCATGACCCTTCTCTGGACACATGGGGAACACCACTGAGCTGCAGTGCTCCATTTCCCACTCACCCTGTGGGAGGCAGGATAAGGGATTTAGGTCTGTCCCAAGAAATGGCTGCAGGTTTTGGAAGAAAGTCTTCAAGTGGGGCTGGCTGGAGGGTGCTGTCCCCAGGGTGTGGTATTTGGTGGAGATAGGCAGATCAGTCCTCACCATGTATCATCTGATACTGACTTTATCAGGCTGAGCTCCGTCCTGTGGGTGTCTGTTCATCCCGTGTGGTCCTTCACAGACATCTGTCCTGCTTTTCGTGCCCCAGAGCCTGGATGTGAATATTCCCACCATCTCTGCACAGGGCACTGCTGGCTGGAAAGGAAACCCACTGTTCTCTGGGTTTGTTAGAGAAGTCTGTAAAGGTTTCATGGCTTTTTCTGATGGTTCAGGGAGGGGAAAAAAAAAAGGTTTTTTTACTTTAAAGGTTTCCTTTTTACTCTGGAGTTCTGCAGCCTTGCAGGCACCTGAGTAAATGTTTGTTCTGATGAACTGCTCACGCTGCATCTCTGTGGTCAGACTGAAGTGGTTTGAGCTGGGTCACTAATAAAAAATAGATATTTGCATTTCTGTTCCAGACTGTACTCAAAGCAGCGGGCGCGAGCGATGGCACTCGGTGAGCGATTGCGGCGTTTCACCGCCTGCCCTGTGCCTCCCGTCTGTCTACTGCTTTGATACTCGACCTCCAGAAAGGCCCAGAACTCACCTGGGGATGGGTTTTTAAATGTGCATCATCTAATTCAAGTACAAAGCAGATGAACAGTCTCATAAATGTGATCAGTCACTGATGTGCTTGAGTCAAAGCACCGTCTCTTTGAAAATCCAAATACCTGTTCATCTTCAATCAGAGCTGCTGGCTTCTGGGTTTTTTTTCCCAATTTATTTATTTTTAATATCTAGCTGCTGGAATGGCTGCACTCCACCCTTCAATACCAGGGGGAAAGCCTGTGCAGCTTTGCTGGCAAGAATGCCTTGGGAAAGACATGTGATTTGTGTTTGTGCATGAGCAGTGACAGAATTGAAGTGTAAATAAGGGTTCAGGCTGTGTAAATCTGCTCTGCACTAGGTGCTGCTTGGTGGTAAATCCCTGTGTCCCAGAGGGAGGACGTGGCAGGAGCCTGACTGGGCTGTGGCAGAACAGAGCTCATGGGTGAGGAAGGAAGCAGTGAACACACAAACCCCCCACCCCAGGTGAGACCTTCAGCACTTGGCACCTGGGGGACTTCTGCTGCACTGTGGCTGAGCCCGTGGTGATCCCACTGCTGGGGTGCTTCAGGACATGGTACCTGTTCCCCAGCTGTGCCTTGTCCCCTTGGCACGTGGAGAGGGAGGTTTCAGTGTGTCAGGGATTAATGAGTGGAGCCTGTATAGAGCCTGAGAGCACCAATCCCAAAGCAAGGGGTGGGGGCAGCAATCCCAAAGCAAGGGGTGGGGGCAGCAGTGCTGGGGTGGTCCTGTAGTCCCCTAAAATGGCTTCATTTTCTGGCACTGGGGAAGGTGCTAAAATCACCCCAAGGAGCCCTGTGATGTGGGCCCCTCTGCCTAGGAAATACACCCAAACCTCGCTGCAGCTCACGCTGCGTGACTGTGGCAGGCACGGGGCAAACAGGCTCACTGGGTGCAAGGCTGGGCTCCTACCCCTGCCATCCCAGCTCCCTTGAGAGCTGCATTTGTGGAGAACCAACTTTTAATCCAGGAGGAGATTTTCTAGGGAAGAAAAGGGACCAGCTTCAAAAAAGGAGAGGTCAAGTGCTGGGCAGAGGTTTGGCCTCAGTGCAGCTGAGGGCTGTTTCCAGAGAAAAGAAGTTATTTATAGAACAGTCCAGAAATAGCAGCATGATCCATCTGCAGTGCTGCAAGACCCCTGTTCCCTGCCAAGACATTTGGGGTGGCTTGGCCATTTGAAATATTTTAGGCACAGAGCAAGATCAGCTACCATCAGAGCTTGCACAGAGGAGCAAGAATTGCGTGGGCACGATGGCAGCAGCCACAGCCCTGAGCCCTCTGCCCAGAACCCCGCACCAGCCATGCTGTCCCCCCAAACCATTTACTTTCTGAAGGTGTTTGCAAACACTGAAGTCTAATATTAGCTTTATTTATTTTTGGAGTGCAAGTATGATGGAGAGAAAAACATTTCAACTCTTCTAAATCCCCCTTATCACCAATGGAGACATGCTGAGAGTTGGGGCTGTTCAGCCTGGAGAAGAGAAGGCGCCAGGGAGACCTAAGAGTACCTTCCAGTACCTAAAGGGGCTGCAAGAAAGCTGGAGAGGGACTTTTGGCAAGGGTATGCAGTGATAGGACGGGGGGGATGGCTTTAAATTGACAGAGGGTGGGTTTAGATGAGATACTAGGAAGAAATTCTTCTCTGTGAGGGTGGTGAGGCACAGGTTGCCCAGAGATGCTGTTGATGCCCCATTCCTGGAAGCGTTCAAGACCATGTTGGATGGGGCTTGGAGCAACCTGGTCTAGTGGAAGTTGTCCCTGCCCATGGCAGGGGATTGAAACTAGATGATCCTTAAGGTCCCTTCCAACCCAAACCATGCTGTGATTCTGTGATTTGCCTTGAGCTAAGAGCCTGCCAGACCCCCAGGGGTCTGTCCCAGGGCCTTTCCAGCCACCAGGAACATACACAGGGCTGCTTCTGCTGTGTGTTGAGTCACTCGTGGATGCTGACAGGTGCTGGAGGGGAAAGAGGAGCACTGTGTCTGCTTTCCTCATGGATGAAGTTGTGGCTTGGTGGAACCGCAGGAGACTTGGCAGCACTTATAAATAAATGGAAAAGGTGCAAGAGAGGGACTGGACGAGAAAGCAGCACTGCTGTTGCCCCTGGAGGCAACACCCAGCACTGGGTCTTTTGAACCACCCTGGGTGCTGCTAAATATGGGGGGGCTCTAAGGGGAGACTATGGAGCACTGCCCATGGATCAGCGTGATGCAGACACCCATGGCAAAGGAAGTGGTTCCTGATTTCAAGAGGCTCAACTGAGACTGAAAAACGCGAGTGTTAAGGTGAGTTTTGTTCACTGTAATATTGCATTGATTTGTCCTGTACCAATACTGCTCTGGGTAGGAGCAAGACCACGATCAGATCTGTGCTGCACGCAGCTGGGGAGGAACTTACCTGTGAAATCCACTGTCTAAAGGACAGCTGGCTTTGCCACTGCATTTTCTGGTTGTATATTCTTTCCTGATAAGAAGGGAAAAAAAGAGCTTCATCCACCCTTCCCAGCAGTGACTGGTGCAAATTTCTTGTGATGTGTGTAATTTGAGGACTGGGGGGCAGTAGAGATTTTGGAAGCTGTTAAATAACTGTGTTATTTAACAGTGATTAAAAAAACACCTGTGTTTCCTTCCCACAGGTGAGTGTTGGACATTTCCTTCCCCCCAGAGCACTGCTGGGGCTCGCAGGTAGGTGGAGGAGGGCGCTGCTGCTCCCTGCAGCTGCAAAGAGATGAGGAAAATAAATGGAAATTGGGGTTTCCTCAATTAAGAGTGGGGACTGAGCTTTTCCTTCCTGCAGGAAGGTGGATCTGATCCTGGGGGTAGAAAAGGCCACCAAATCCCCACTGTAGGATCTAGGTGGAAAATTGTTTTCCCATGAGAGAACAGAACCGAGGGCCAGCTGTTGCCTGTGGTTACCTGTGCTTAGCTTACCCTATGGCAAACCCTTAGTGACTTGCTCGTGTGACTTTGGGTTTTTATAGGAAAATACCAATATGTGCTGTTAGCAAGAAGCACCAGCTGAAGGCATGGCTCATTTTAAGACAGGTTCTTTCCACTGCTTAAACCAAACAAGTAAACCACAGCAAAGGTAAAACCTTCTGTCTGGGGGTTTGCATGAGAAAGCGGGGCAGTCATACTTTCTATGGTTTTATTTATTTGTTGATGGTTTGTGTGTGAGATGGGAGTCCCCACATCATGCATGCTCCTATTTGGTCTAACCAGCTCTTCCTCAGGGTCATGCTTGCTGTGCTCTGGAAGGAGCAGAGATGCTCTGCCTTGTGTTAATGTGGTCAATGTGACCATGGTTCAGTGGTTTGGTGTTTCAGGGGCTGGAGGTTTTGCCCCATTGCATTCATTGTGGTGTTTCTCTTTCACATGCTCATAGGAGAGGCAAGTGCCAGAAATCAAAACCAAACTGCAAAGCTCATTTAAAAACGATGAATAAACAACAGTGAATAAATAATCCTGACCCAAAAGCAAGCTATGTGGTGTCTCACCCTGGGAACATCCCTCTTGGTTTTGAACCAGGCAAGCCAGGCATTACTGGGCTGCATCCCAGGGAGGGGCCAACCTGAACCCTCCGTGTCTGACCCAGTGCCGAGTCCCTCTCAGCACTCAGGGGGAGGCTCCAGCGAGACAAGTGAGAGGGGGGTAGTGAGGCAGCAGCCGTGTGAGGGGCTCGTGGTGAGGCAGGAGGTGATGGGTGAGATGTGCAGTGACAGTAACGTGTCAGGGTGGTGTTTCAGACAGCAACCTCACCCTGTTTCCACCTCCGTCCTCCCACATTGCTGGGGGGACGCCCAGGCTCCAGTGCTCTACCTGTGGTGGCTGTGACCCCCCTTCTCCCTCGAGCACCCCCACCCAGGGTTAGTTATGGTCAAGGCTTTATTTCAGCCTGCTCAGACAGGGTTGCTGTACTTGTGCCTCTGTCTGGAAGGTAGAAATACAGAGATGGATGCTAGTGTGTCCCAACTCCCTTCTCCCAGGTTTGGCCCGGGTTAAGCAAGGACATGGACCAGGGCTGGGTGTTCAGCCAGACTCAAGGCTGAGCCAGGGCTCCATCATAAAGCCTGTGTCCCCTCATCTCCTCTTTAATATTTATGTCCAGACTGCAGAGGTTGGAAATACTTACAATCAATAAAATAGTTTGACAAAACCAATCAATAAAATGTTATAAAAAGCAGTGAAAGATGGAGGAGAGGTCCATTGGTTGTAAAATGCCACTGCTGTGTGCAGCCTCTCCAGACAAGGAGCATGAATTGCTGGTGGTTTATAAAATCCATCTTTCCCATGGGGTGAGGAATAGGAGGGTTTAACATCTTCAGCTGCTGGGATGGAGTATGTAGGGCTGTAATATTATCAGTGGGGCATCCAGGCTCTCCTCTGAGAACTAAATCCACTGGTAAAACCTCTTGGTTGTGGGTCTAGAATGATGGCAGAGCCTGTGCAGAGGCTCGTGGTCTCCAAAGCATTCCTGTGCACCTCAGCACTCTCCTGCTGCCATGGGCTGGGGGTGGCAGGGCAGGGCAGAGCTGGTGGGGGCCTGAGGGGCTGCTTGGACATGAGAGAGAGGCACTGGGGTGCCAGTGCAGCTGGGTTACTGTGCTGAGGCTGGACAGCAAGGCCAGCCTGATGCCAAATCGAGCACTGAGAACTGCAGGTAACCTATGTGATGTCCCATGGCAAAAGCATAAAGCTGTTCCTCAGAGTCTGGCTGGCCTTTCCATCCTTTTAATCTGGTGGAAGTGGCAAACAAAACCTTGGAGGCCCAAAGCAGGGAAGATCAGTGTGCTCTGCAAAGCCCATGTGATCGCTGAAACCACACACATTATTTTTCTTTCATTTAATTAAAGCCCAGGAAATGTAAACTGTGACAGTTCTTCAAGGAGGAAGTGGGTACCACAGATCACTTCCTCGGCAAAAGCAATTATTACACGTTTGTATTTTTTGTAGTGGTTGCAGCTGTTGGTGTGTGACCGCTGGGCACTGGCTGCCCCGTCCCCTGCTCACCCTGGCACCCACCTCGGGGTGAAGGCAGCAATGAGTGTGTGCTGCCAAGGAACAGGCAGGGCCCTCTCTCCCAAGGGTTAAACCCCTTGATGTTATCTGCGGAGACCTGTGTGTGAGGCAGTGGAGGGAGGGAGATGGGAAGCTGAGGATGTGGATTTGCAGATCCTGGAATGGCAAATGAACAGGTTAAACAAAAAACCAGGCAACTACTGTGCTGTATCTGAGACGGGTGCTGGGTGCACCACAGTAAACAGCAGCTCAGTTGTAGATCCAGTGACTGCATCCACTCTCTCCTTCCGTGTCAGTTGTTCACCTCAGTAACTCTGGAGCAGTTTCCACACATCCCTCATTGCTTCAACCCCTTTTGCTGCAGCTGATTTACCCAGGGACTGAATCTTGTCCAGAAAACCAGTTGGAATTTGCAAAATACTAATTCTTCCCCATGAGGGTAGTGAGACTGGCACAGGTTGTCTAGAGGAGCTGTGGCTGCCCCATCCTGGAAGTGTTCAGGGCCAGGATAGATGGGGCTTTGAGTAACCTGGTGGAAGGTGTCCCTGCCCATAGCAGGGGGGTTGGAACAAGATGATCTCTAAGGTCCTCTCCAACACAAACCATTCTGTGATTCTTTGATAAGAACAGGGGCTGAGCTCTCCTACCCCACTGAGCCCAGGTGTGAGGCAGCTGCTGCCCTTGGGGGACAGGCAGGGCTGGGCTGTGAGCTATCAGGGGTGGAGGGAGGTGGCTTCTCTGTCTTCTTTTATTCACTTTGGTAGAACAAACAAAAGTTCACCCTGCTTCCTCCCTGTCCATTGGGGCTGTGCAACATTTTGTGTGGCCCCAGGAAAGGCAGAGGAGTGCAGTGTTCAGGTGTCTTGGCTCTCTGACTCACACTGGTGGGGAATGGCTCCCTTGCCTCCTGTTTTTCAGGACAAAGAAATGTTAGTTTCATTAAAGCTGGTGCACTACTTGCAGAAAGATTTAGAGGTTTTGAGGGTTTTTTGTGGTTTTTGTTTGTTTGTTTTTGATTTGTTGCTTTTTTTTTTTTTCTGAAAACTTTTCTCTTATAAAATTAAAGAGAAACAAAAAAGAGGAAGAGGGAGACAGAGTGAGCCCTGGTGTGCAGTGACTTTCATCATCATTACATACAAATGAGTGTGAACAATATTTCAGAAAGCCAGGGGAGGAGGGAACAGAGAAACACACACCTAAACTGGCACCTTCTTATTGATGGTAAGTCTGTGTGTGCCTGCAGGTGTTTGGTTGAAATCCCCATCAGCTACTCCTTTGCACCCCTAGTGACCCTCCAGTGCAGCATCTCCCAGGATCTTGTGTCGGGGTGCCCACTGCCCAGGTTCCATCGTGCCTGGTGCCCTGTGCCACCCACACACCAGCAAAGAGCCTGGAGAAGGCTGAACTGGAACCAGCCTTTTTTATCCTGGGAATCACTGAACTGGTTGGCAGTGGGAGTGCCTTGACTTGCTTAGTGCTCCCACTGGATTCAAGCTCCCGGTGTTAGATATATGTATTTATGTTACCGTGGCAGAGCTAACAGTGCTCAGCTCTACGGGAGAGTTGTAAATATGAGCCTTTCCCTGTCATCTGCACTCGTCTTGATTTTAGAGCTCTCGATGCTACCTGGAGTATTTAACTGCACCCAGCTCTGACTAATGGTTACAGAAGCACATAAGATAGAAAGATTAGCAGCTCAGCTGTCTGATTAATATGTAAATGTACCCAGTTATGTGTGAGGGCTCTTAATGAAGTAGCTCACACTTCTGCCTCTGTATATCAAAGGTGATTGATGGAAAAGTACTTCAGGTGCCTGCTGGAAAAGTGTAAAAGTTGTTTCTATCTACATCTTGCCTTCAAAAAAAATCTGTAGACCTAGGGCTGAGATTTCCTAAGGGAGGAAAACCAGCCCAGTCTGAGTTTAATCTAAACTAATCCAAATTGTTGGCCATGCTCCTGCAGTATCTGTAAATTCTCAGATAGGAATAATCCATCAGGATCTTGTATAACAATCCACATGGTATCTTAAATAAACCTTCCTTTTGGCTCTAGCCTGCAGCTGACACCTACTGTAAATTATTTGATGATGCTTTATACAAAGGGCTGGAGGCAGAAATGGCTGTTGTGGTGAAAGCAGGAGGCCCCAACCCTGTGGAAGATGTTCCTGTACTGCAGCTTCCACCGAGCTTAAGTCACATCACAGCCTCTCCCCAGCTGCCACTTGGTGAGTGGAGCCTTCTGCTGGGCTACCTGGGGCAGGTGCATGGATCAGGGAAATCAAATGGAAATCCTGAGGCATCAGTGGATTTGTGGAATGCAAGGTTTTCCCTACTGGAGAAGGAACGCCGCCTGAGATCTCAGCTCTGCAGCTCAGGGCAATGATACCAGCACCCAGGACAGGGACTGTCACCCTCGGTGTGCCCCTTGCCCCCACTGAGCTCCCCTGTGCCTCTGGTGGGCAAAGCTGGCAGCTCCTGGGGCAGGAGGCATGGGGTGCCCCTCCAGCTGGCAGCCCTGTGACATGCCTTTCCCTGCTGGGGAGGGCAGCCCTGGAAACGTCCCTGAGATTACCTTTACATCAGGCTTTCCTCGTGCCCTGACAAACCACTGTGTACGTTTCAAGATCACTCTGTAAAACAAAGACCATTCTGCTGAAACTGGTAGCAGGGCTGATATTTTGCAGCAGTAGTAAAATTTGGGGTGATGCTGCAAGCAGAGCAGCATGTGATGTCTGCTCCAGGACAGGGCTGTGAAGTGCTCGAATGCTGCAAAATCTCGCACAGATAAAGTGCACTACAGCACCTGGCTGTCAAAGGAGTTCAAAATATTCAAGTCCTGTTACAGCTCTCCTTTGCTGCATCCTTCTCACTCCCACAGGAATTCGGGGGGCTCAGAGCACACATCATTTTCACTGGGGATCCCCAGCCTGTCCCCACTGGGAGGGGAACCCTGCTCAGGAGCCCTGGCCCAGCAGTTCTCTCTAGAACGTGTCTCTCGTTGCTCTCCCCTTGTCATGGTGTCTCGGAGCTGGCTGAGGCTGTAATTGCTTTGTCTAAAATTTTCCATGCCTCTAGCCAGGTTTTTTTGGTGTTGCTTTTAAATGGTTATAGGTTCTCTAAGAGCAGGAGTTGGACTGGTGTGAAGTTTCCTTATAAAGGCTATTTGCTGATGTTTTCTCTGTGAGCAGAAACGTCATCTTGGTCGGTGGGCAAGGGAAGAGGGAGTGACAAAGCAGAAAGGCACCAGTGACAAAACAAACCGTCATCACCATTCCCAGGGCTGGTTTCAGCTCGGGGGAGGGGGATTGGGACACAGGTCCCCTTTGGTTGTCCTGCAGGAGAGCCCTGTGGAAGGTGTGAGGGCAGCAGGGTGACCTGTGACTCCAACCAGGGCAACTCAGTGATGGTGGGTGCCAGCCCCTGACCACCATCTGGACATTTCTCCATAAATAAGCACCACTGCTGGCTCTGAAGTTTTTTTTTCTACCATCACTTTTACTGACAATCATTCTCATAATTTTTTCCCCTAAATGCAGCAACCTGGATGATACTTTGGCATTTTAAGTGTTGCTTCATATTTTCTTCCAGTTCCTCTGACACAGGAGAATCAGCTCCTTGTAAGCACTAGCACAGATAATGGTTTATTGTATTCCTGATGACAAATTGGTTTAAGATAATTATTAGGGTGATGTTTAAAGCTTTCAATGTAAATCAGTGCAATTAAACACAAAATTATGCTTCATAATTCATACAGAGAAAGATATTTGTCTGTGGCTAATGTTTCAGAAGAAAATTTTTTGTGAGAATCATTCGGTCCCTGTGACACCAGTGTCCAGCTAATGGTGCTGAACTGGGACTGTAACATTCTTGTTTCCTGGTGTTTCATGGCTACCATGTGAGTGGGTCCCCAGCACTGACCCGAAATGCTGAGGGGCTGTGAGTTCCTTCTCCTGATTCTCCATGACAGCAGAAAGAGTCAGTGACTTCAGTCTTGTTCCAGACTTCCATGATCCTCCTGCTGTGAGTTCCCTGCACTGCCTCCTCTTCCCACCCTTCCATGAAAGGTAGGTAGGAGAGCAAATCAATGGACATTTGGTTGTGTTCCCTGTGAGTGGGTCTGTTCTTCAGATGGAAGATGTTTAAGGGTTCACAAAGTACATAACAGTCAAAAAGCTTTGCTCTCCCAGGCAGACTGAGGAAAATCACAGTGAAGGATACAGCCCTCCTCTGACAGCCTGAGGAAAGGGACTGATCACTGCCTTGCATGATGAGTTGCTGTTTGTAACAGATGGGAGACACCCAGAGTTGACTATTTATTCCTACCTGAGATGATTTGGCTTCCCATCTCCCATCTTTGGAGGTGTCCCTTGCTGTCAGGCTCTGGGCTCCCCTGGGCACAAGCACTTGCCCTCTCCCATCTCAGCCCCCACTGGCAACTGCAGAAGGACGTTCACTGGGCTGAGAGGGAAGGACTATGGCTGGTGGGCTCAGGATATCCTGGAAGAATGGCAGTCTGGGTCTTGACTTTTGTGACAAAATTATTGATAGATTTTTACCCAATGACTGTTTGGTGGGTTTGAAATGTAAATATTCTCAGTGTAAAGTGAACTTTAGGAACTGCAGAAAAGTGGGTCACTCCTGGGTCACTCCTTTACAAAATGAGAGTGTAGCTCACAGAACTAATATATATCTATATATACATTTTTATATATTAAAATATGGATGTAGTACATTCACTTTGCTGTCATGTAAGAGATTATTCATGTATTAATAATTCCTAACAGCATAGATCTTAGATCTGGGTGGAGAGTGTCCAGAATTTCTGCAATTCGGTTCTGTCTTAAGGCTTCAAATCTTTTGATCCTACATTATAAAAGCAGGCCTAAAGTTATTCAAGAGACGTCCAGTATTTCAAAGCCAGGTTTCTTAGTCTGAGAGTACTTTAAAATTTGACCACTAAGCAGAGCCAGCCTCTGTGTCCCTTACTAAGGGCCAGCATTTTGGGTGTGAGTTGCAAAGTCCTAAAGCAACTTCATGATGAGATCAACTTTGCCCTGTAATTTGCATTCAGCCCTTTACAGCTATATCTGGCCCTTTTGTGGGAGATTTTTTTTTTTTCTTTTTCAATTCAAAAGCACTTTAAAGCTTTTTAATGGCAGTAAGTGTACACCTGATCTGCCATTTTCAAGCTGCAATTTATGTTGTCTCGCAGCAGCATTAATTCCAGCCCCCGAAGCAGGAGAAGGGCTTACGGCCACCAGACTGATGAGTGGGAAGGGATCTGTGCTGTTTAATTAGGAGCAGCAGCCGTTTCCCACAGAGCTGCCAGCACAGAGCCTGGAGGCAGCCCAAGCTCCAGCCACCCCATAGGGCATGACCAGTCCTGGCCCCCACCTCACACCCACCCACGGTGGGGGAACCCTTCTGGGTGGGGAAAGTAGCTGGGACTGGGCTCCCAGCCCTCACCTGGGCTCCCAGCTGCACATTTGCCACAGGAACCCACAAACCCCATGGGGTTTGAGTTGGGGTTCAGCTTGAGAGCAGTCTTGTTCTGGGGACCCTAAAGATCACATATAGCTCTGAGTAGAGTAAGAGATAAACCCCCTACTCTTATTTCCCTTCCTGCAGGAAAGCACTACTTGTTTTAGTGCTACAAATTGCTCTGTGTTTAAGGAAGACTTTCTGACAGTCCTGGTGAGTCCTGCTTGCTCCAAAGCACCTGGGACAGCAGAGTTGTCAGTGTAGGAGGGATGTTGGCTGACTATAAACTTTCCATGTTTTCCCAAACCAGAGAAAAATTGTCAAGGAAGAATGTATACTGGCAATAGTCTTATGGCTGTTTTTCAAGGGCAGAAATGAAACCGTATGTCGTGTGATAGGGACATAAACCACCACGAACCACGTACCTGTCAGAAGAGGTGTAGTGCCGGTTTTTTTCCCTTTTCCACTCACTTTATCCCTGTCCTTGCAAGTGGGACAAATGCTTCTCATCAGCTTCTGGGAGACTCTAGGGGAAGGGAGAGAAAAGACTAGGAATCGGGCAGATAAAACTGGAAACAGTAGGACGTGATGGATACATTTGCATATTATTTTGCATTTGTGAGAACAATCATAACCCACTTGTAGAGGGATGACATCAAGCAAATGACATGTCAGCAAATCAGTTTTAAGACCCTTCATTTTTTTTTTCCAGAGTAAATTCTCTGCAGTTATTTTCCTTTATGATCTAGGCCACTGGGATTTATGGACTGAAATTTGTTTTATCTGTCATGCCAAAAAACAGGTAAATAAACACAACCTTATTAAGCGGTACTGGAAACTGGGGGGTTAAGGGATAATAATGAGAAATGTGCCTGAATGGGAGATGCAGGCAGTGGTCAGACACTGGCAGCTTCCTGGGGTGGGAACCTGGCTTAATGGCACAGAGCTGCTGCCACTGGGAGAAACCAGTCCCTGCCCTCTTATCTTCAAACATTGCCTTGTGTAATTCTGGCTCCAAAACTTTTCTGTATTTGAGAAAATGGGACTTCCTTTTGTATGGGAAGGAAAACGATACAAGCAGAGCTCAGCAATCTTCAGAAGATACTGAGAAGCAAAGGCATTTATTTGGTCAGGTACCAGCTGAACCCCTCAGAAAATACATTTTGATAAGCAGAAAAGGTGTTCGATCCATGTGGAAACCATTCAATAAATGTGTCGTGTTTGGGGAAAATAAGTTTCAGCTGTGGTCCTACTGCAGGATGGAGTGTCCCACCGTGACCCTGCATGTGAGGCACAGCACGGGTCACCACTGCATGCTCTGCACCAGTGGGTCCAGGGGACCGATTGTGGTACTGGCCCCACAGGTCTCAGATCTGTCATACTGATTTTTGATGGTGCTCGAGTCATCACAGATGGGCAACAATGAAAGCAAGCTTGGAAACCAGATGAGGAGAGCCCAGCTTGACACCAGTCCTAGACAAACACGGAACAGCGCGTGCAAGGGGATGACTAATGAAGGATGAGAAGTTATTTCATCACGGTAGGGTTGCAGAAAAGAACCTCATATCTTTTTAATGAGATTGCAAATTAGACTGGTAAAGGTAATAACATTGTAGTAATTCGTTGTAGTAATTTACACAGATGTTTTGTTCTTCAAAGCTATCGATTAAGGAATTAGAATTATATAAAATTAATATAGTACATACTGAGTGGATTTTAAGGCAAAGGATTTACAAGATCACAACAGAGCTGAAAACGTGGGAGCAAGAGAACTTGTGTCTGCACAGCTCTGGTGGGGCTCAGGTCTTGCTCTGTCACAGTTTAGCACTTCTGTCAGTGGTTTTGGGGAGAAAATGGAACAACCACAGACACTGTTAAATCAGAAGAAAGGTGAGGAATGTATTAGTAAGTCACTGAGGCTGAGCATTTGGGCTTTGTAGCTTGGCACAAATAAACATTGTTTGTTTTTCAGTAAGGTCAAGTATCAGGCCCTGCATCCTGGAAGCCAAGCTGTGTTTGCAGCGCAGGGATTGCTTCCCAGAGAAGCAGGGAGCCAGGGAACAACAGAGAGATTATGAAGAATTAAAGCTCTTTGTCCAACACTGTAGCTTGAAGGTGTAGGAATAATTTTGGTGGGATAGAGAGGGGAATTTCATCACTTGTAAGGAGACACTGTCGTTTCTGTGTTTGGAAGATTTCTGAAACATGTGTGCACTTCTGGTCTCTTAAGAAAACCACTGCTGCTGTGGAAGGCCCCTAGAGGAGGTCACACAATCCTAGAATGAATTCTAGAATAGTTTGAGTTGGAAGGGACCTTAAAAATCAACCAGTTCCATCCCCCTCGCTCAGCACACCTGACTGTGATGGGGCTCCCAGTGCCGAAACCCCCCCAGTGCCTCCCAGAGGTGCTCTGGGAGAGGTGTATGGAAACACAGCTTTGGTTGGTAAGTACTGCTGGAGTCAGAAGATGATCCTGTCACAGACAACTGAAGGTGGGTGTGCTGTGGACACACTGATGAGTACAGAGGCAGGAAAAGAGGGATCCAAGTGATTAATTTTGCATTTCCCCTTTGCTGCTGCCTTTTGCTCCTCTGTTGCTGCTTGGTGAGAGCCAGCTGTAGCCTTCAAGCATTAGAAATATTTAAAAATCATCCCCTTTGCTCAGGGGAAAGGTGGCATAGCAAACAACTGCCACGTTCCCCAAGAGATCAATAACACCCTGCAGGAAGCTAAATCGTCCTTTATTAATCTGATGAATTAGCCTGATACAGGGAGGAAGAGATCAACAGCATGGAAAATAAATGCATGCCCTGAAGCAAAGCTTGTCAGCTATGGAAATAGAAGTGTCTTTCCTTTTATCCATAACAAATAATCCTGAAAGTTAGGCTGGGAGACCAAAGTGACTTCTGAGGTTTGTCAGTGCAACACAGATAGAGAAACTCGCTTCTCTCTTTGAAAAGCAATTACACAATCACACAGAGACAAGTAGTTTCCCTGCTGTGCTGCTGGATTAGAAAGCTTGAATATCTTCCTCCTTATTCTTCAAGAGGGCCTCATTCAGCTAAGTACTTAGGTATATGTTTCAGTATCAGAGTCATTCCAGGGAGCTCAGTTTTAGCTTTTCAGAATCAGGATCCTGGGAAAAAGGTGAAATGGAAAGACATCAGACTTCTACCTTGTACTGAAGAAGGGAAAAAAAGAGTTTTCATAACAAGGAACAAAAAGCAGCACCCCTAAGCAGCTACACTGAAGATGTAGCCCTGGGTTTTCCCCCTGCCCTCATGGGAACAAGCTGTACACTGCCAAGAATCACTGTGGCTTTCACTCTGAAAGTGGCATGATTTAGCCATTCCATATGAAATGTGGTCAGCTTTTTGGAATTCTCTTTGGTTGCATTGGTTTGACCAAATTAGGGCTGGCTATTTTGAGTTTTCGAAGAACATTCAGTTTGCCAGTGTGGAGAGACTCCTGCTGTGACTCAGGGACATGGTTTGGCAGTGGACTTGGCAGTGCTGGGTTAATGGTTGAACTTGATGTTCTTTGAGTCTTTTCCAGCCTAAATGATTCTATGACTCTGTGATTTGTGCCCCTTTTCTTTCAGGAGTATGGTGCAGCGTCACCGAACTGTGCTCTGCCTGAGCCAGAGCAGCCTGAACCCAGCAGCTTTGCAGCAGAACTGGGGCAGGTTCTTGTGACTGCTGGAGAGTTTTGCTTCCTGCAGCTGCATGGGCTCTGCAGTGCTTACAGGAACTTTTGCATACCTGCTCATTTCCTAGTAAAATAAGCATGAACGCTCATTCCAGAGCCAGGACAACTGAGGTGTCAACTCTCATCTCACTTAATGTTTTCATAAGAATGAGAATTTCAGTTTTTATTTAAAAAGTCCCCATTTCTTGCTTAAACTGTCAGAAACTGCTTGAAGAAATTTTAAGTCTGATTTAGGATTTGATGGCATGTCAGAATTTGCAAGTGGCTGTACACGGCAACCTGCACTGATAGATATGGCTCTAAAACTGCCACTGGGGGTGGATTTTTTGCAGGTGTGCTAAAGCCAGTCTGGAAGATATTCAGGTGAACAAAAGCACCTGGATCTTGATGTATTTTCGTAAGAGAGATAAGGGCTTAATTTTCCCCACCGAACTCCACAGCGTGAGTCAAAACCAAGAAACATTTGACCTTTCCAACTTACTTTTATTTCTTATTTGATAGAAGATACAAATACACAAATAGTCCCTCACAGTTATTGGGTCTGTACAAGCCACAAGGTATTGCCAAATAGGAAGAGGGGAATTCTGCAGGTGCAAAACCCAATTCAAATGATGAACTGCCTCCAGTGTCACTCATTTCCCATCCCTATGGGCAAATATGATTTTTTTTTCTGAATCTTTAATCTACAACACCAAATCAAGTTATGTAAATCTGGTGCAATGAAGAAGGCTTTTAAGTTGTGATAGGTATATCATGGTCCTCTCCCATTCTGTGAAATTGCTTTACAACCAGGCCATAATCGCAATGACAGACATGCCTGATTGAGTTTTGTCTCTCTGCTAATCTATGGAGTCATTTGCAGGTGAAAATGAAGAGCCATGTGTATCTGGGAAACTGGGGATGCACTGAAAAATTATCCTTTTAATACTGAGCATGGAGATTCCCTTGTGCTATTATTGAGTGCTTTTTAGGGTTAGAGTATTTGGAAACATCTCATTATAATTATGATTTATTTTTTAGTGTTTTTTCCCCATAAAGTAATATTAGAGATTAAGGAGCATATATTTCAGGTGATAGGGGAAAAACTGAAGATTAAGGCAAGGTACTATGAATGCAAGTGTATGAGAGATGGTGAAGATGACTCATTTCTCTAATGTGCAGGGTGAAAGCTTAACTGAAAGGGTGAACAGATGAGAGGCAGAGCACAAGTGGTGTTTTATTGTCAGATCCTGAAAAATGTCATTTCAGACTCTCAGGGGAATTCTGCCTGGGCTTTCTTGTTCTGAGTACAATTTGTTGTACATGAAAGAAAACGATGAGTAGGGGATGAGGCCTTTCACAGCGGGACAAGGAGAGCCACACTTTCCAGGCAGGGTGGACTTGCAGTGGCATGTTCCAAAGTACCAGGAAGGCTGGCTGTGTCCTTTGCTGCTGAGGATGAGCCAAGGAGAGGTATGTCAAAATGGCAAAAGATTTTCTTGGGTCTACAGTAGTGGAAGGGCTCAGTGGGACTCTCCAGGTCCCAAAGCAGTGCCTGAGGTTAAATCCACCCCTTGCAGCACTGGAAGGGCTTTTCTCCCCTCAGTTTTGCACAGTGGGATGTCTGCATGCTGCTGCTGGAGCCTTGTGTGGCTGCAGTCATCCTGTGCAACCCTGGAGCATTCACATTGCCACGGTGAGATGGAGATAACAGCCCTTCTTATCTACAAGCGTCCTCTCAGATATCAAGATGATTAAGCACATGTATTTGTAAAATGTGCCTCAGAGCACATCTTATGATTGATGACAGTGATGACCGGGAGCAATGAGTCAAAGTGAAAAATCAGAAGACAAGGTGAGGCAGTGGGGAGATAGCAACTCCCAGTCACCAAGGCTCTGCCATGGTTCTTGCTACCAGGGACCCTGACAACAACCAGGTTGCAGATGGGGCAAAGGGGTTGTGGGTGCTCCTTGTCTAATTATGATATAAACTGTCCCCCTCTCCTGAGAAGGCTGTCCCCCATCAGGTGTGCAGTGTGGAGCAGGGTCAGAGCAGATGTCAGGAGGCTGAGGCAGGGAGGGGGTCACTGGAGGCTACTCTGCCCTCCATGTGCAGACGGGGTTTGATTTTCCCCTTTTCCTCTGAGAAAGAAGAGGAAGATTAGACAAAGTGAAGCAAAGAGTACCTTGACATATTGACTCATTTCTATGCCCGAAGCTTGTGTCCTGAGGCTCCCTGCTGGCTCCCCTCATCTGCACCCAATTACATGCCCAGAGAGACAGCGACTGATCAGAGATCTGATCGTATTTCTGTAACAATCAATGGCATACCTTCCCTGATGCCAGATCAGGCCTCTGCGAGGAAAATGCTTCTCGTGAACTAGTAAAGTTGTTGGAATGAAAAAAAATACCTTCTTCAGAATCCTTTGCGGTGATGAGCTTTTAAATTTAGCCATCCAGGGACTTTTGATCCAATCTGAGTGGAAAATTGTAACCTTTGCTGAAGAGCGTGATTCTGCTCAGTGGTAGGTGGCTGGGTGCTCCGGATCTTGTGGGCTTGAACCCAGAGGGAGGTTTGTTTTTAGGTCTCATGTTGACTAAGTTCTCCTCTCTCATTTAGAGAGGGTAACGTAGCTGTACGGGAGGATATTCAGATGATCCTTGCCTCGGGCCCTTCAGAAATATTGCCACATTTTACATTGAGGGCAACCTTCCTCACATAGTACATCTCTGCAATTAATTGTCTTGACATATGATTAGTACCTAGGGGCAAGGACGGATCGTTCTGTTGATTGGGCAGGGATGCATTATTAATTGTATAAACTGGCTCAAGTCAGAGCACACAAACCAGTGGCTGCAGTTTCTGTCACTGTGGAACTGATATTTGAGAGAGCACCGGTGATTTGTGGCAGGGCAATGCTCCTTTGCCATCCCAATATGATTAAGGTTCTCTCACTGCAACTCATAAGAATTAGTCTTTAACCATGATCCCCTGCAACACCAGGTCACTTGGCATTTCTGGTACCACGCTGCACCCTCCCATTTGCTCTTGTTTGTTTTCCCTCACTGCCCTGGCATAGCATGTGGCAGATAAGCAGTGCAGGCAGCCTCTCCCCAGATGGCAGGGAGCAGTGTGGAGTTTTGAACTTAAAAAATGAACTAGCTGACCTTGACTCATTTTGAAATGATGCGATGCCCAATTTAGAATTTTAATTCCATTTTATGCCAAGAAGTTATTTTGAAAGGAAACAAGTTCAGGAAGGATGTTATAAGATCTAGCAGAAGAAAAAAAAAAGAAGAAAAAAAAAGAAAAGAAAAACCCAGTAATAATAATAATGATCATATCGTGCCATTTCTTCTCTCTGCATCCCATGCAGTTGAAGCAATTTTATAGCTATTGTTACACTATGCGGGATCTCTTCTTAATATTAATTATCAGACAATATAATACAATTCAGGCCTTACATCCTTCACTGAAATGAATCCTAAAGTATTTCACTGCTGATTACAGATTGTACATACCAATGAGGATGCTTTGAAGAGCATACCTGGATATACAGGAAGCAGCCACAGATGAGTAGGAATGATGGCATCTCAGAGGTGGTCACAGTACCCACAGTGTCCTGAATTTGTAAAGGGGAAGCTGCAGGTGGAGGCCAAAGAAAAGTCCGAAGTCCCAAGGTAGGAGGAATATGTGAGAAGTGATATGGCATGAAGATGGGGCCAAATATTAAGGTTTTTTTCAGGTGGATGCTATCAATTGTGAGCTGTGCATTGCAACCCCTGCAGCATCTCTGCTAATGGGAGGCACTTATATGCACTGAATTTTATTCATGTTCATTCTGGTTTTGTTTCCAACTGTGCAGGCTCTGAGAGGAGCAGTTGACACTTGCATGCTTTCAGTTACCTCCTGCATGGGCAGCTCACGTGCTCATTTCTAAACCTGCCTGACATCTCTGGAGCTGGTGGTGTTGGCGGGTCTGCAGTGGTCTCCACCATGGGGAAGACATGCCCACCCTCATCCCAGGCACACAGCCTTGGGGGGCCCATCCTGCCCCCACATCTTGCCCGGCTGCACGATGAACTGGCTGCCCGTGTGCAGCTTCACGCAGTGCTGTCATTATTTCTCATCTTGAAGGCATCACCCTCCGCTCTCATTACATTAGAACTAGAAATTGTCCGTACCAACTTTTTAGAGTGACACCTAAAGGGATATTCATGTTGTGTTACACGCTGTTACTAAGTGCCTCCGGCTCCAGCAATCTTTTTTCCTGCCAGCCTTGATTCATTAAGCAGCATACGGAAGTATAACAGTGACTGATATTAGGTTATATCTCCCTTGCTAACCAGACTCTAATTTGTCTTCTTCAGTTTTATTTCCAGTGTTTTGCACTGTTGTAATGAAGAACAAACAGCACCAGAGATAAAGCACCTACAAAACTGTAGCTTTTTGGCTTGTGCACTTCTACCAGACCCAGGCGTTTCATTGATAGGACTTTTATATGTTGGAAATTCAAAAAGAAAGACTTCTTGGTCTACAGGATGTCTTGATTTATTTGGGATGCCAAATCGAGAACAAACATTTTAAGTTTAAGCACATTCAAGACCCTCAGACCACTGTAGCTGGCAATGTACAGAGATGTCCAAGGCCTTAGAAAGCTCCTGTAGAAGACTAGGCAGGAAAAATAGACAAGCCAGATATAGAAGGAAAACAGGGCATCATAGTAAATATTGAACATTATACTCCTTCCCCACGGGAGAAAACCCCTGTTTGAAGTGACAAGAGCAGACCAGTTTGGTTTAGCTGAGGCTCGACGTGATGCAGCTCCTGAGCTGCCTCCGCAGAACGTGCTAAAGGCTGCGGTGCCCTGGTTTTCGCAGGGCTGTGCGACACTTTGCTCTTCTGTTGATCACCTTTGTGTTTGTGTCAAACCTCATGGAAACAGAATTAAAAATAAACTAATGTAAACTCTACCACGTACAGAGGAAGGTGTAGGTCTGCCCAGTGCACGCAGCGGAGATGGACAGGCAGCCGCAGTGCGCAGGAGGGCTGCACAGCTGAAATGCTGCCTGACCCTGTGGTTGGGTGGGTTTTATATCTTGCTGTATTGTGTGCTCAGGCAGTTGTGCAGAATATCCTTCATTTCTGACTTCTGCTCTCCATTACATCTGTGCTGATGGTGCAAGAGGAGAAGTGACCGAAAAGCTCATCCAACAAGGAGCCCCAGCATCTCACCCCTGTACACCTTCCACAGCATGAACACTATCACTAATGCCTTTTTTATTTTTTTTTTTTTAAAGCCAGGGTCTGGGAAGCTCTGCATGGGTGGTTTGTTGCTGGACTCTGTTGGCAGGTTATTGCTGCAGTTGCTGAAGGTGCTGCAGGCTCATGGTGCTGCCCCAAGCTCTTAGTGCCCTGTGCCAAGGGTGGCTGGGTGGTGGTGATGGCCTCTCTGCTCTTGGGGCTTGGAGGATGGGTTTATCCCATAACTCTTCTTTCCCTGTTCCATCAGAAATGACCCCCCTGCCCTGCCTCTGCTCACATCCTGAATTTATAAGCATCTTCAGGTAGTAATGGCTTTAGAGCTGCTCCTGAATAAAAACCGTAAGAAGATGAACACTGCAAGAGTGGTAAGAGTGATACACTAATCTGTAATAAAAGTTAAGTGCCCTGCTAACCAAATACTTCATGTCTTCGTTGAATTTAAACCCTACTAAAATTTCCTCTTTTAAATGGACAAAAAATGTTTTCAACTGATGATGCATATTTTAAATTCATTTTTAAATGATTATCTTAAGATACACTACAGACAATGAAAAGAAGTGTGTGGGTGCTTGGGGCAACACTAGGGCAGACACACTCTTCAATGTGAATTAGTTTCTGTAGTCACCTATTATGTAATCACCTGTCGTGTTTTATTGTTGTTATTAGTTAATTTGCATAATATTAATATTTATTATTTCTTTGGCCCCCAGAAGGATTCCAGGACATCAAAAGAAGCTCTGGCAACTTCTCATGCTCCAGCTGCAACTGGAAGGCACTGAGACAGTGGCAGCAGAGCTCTGTGCTGTGTGACCATATCACTCCACGTAGGCAGAGGTGAGCTGTGTGTCTGAATTTAAAACACCACTGAAACTAAAATGGAAAGACAGTTCTGAGGGCTGGTGTCTTTCCCCAGGTCAGAGTTTCCTGTAGTGTCTCTGGCGCTCTGGGTGTGGATGACCTCCTCTTTTATTCATTTTTGTTGTAGGCAGTAATTTTGTGAATAGTTTTCTAGGCAAAGCAAAGGTTGAACTTTTGAAGCAGATGTACATGGCATGACCTTTATGTCTCATAGCCACTGTCAGGCTTCGCTGAGTGCTCTGCACCCTGACATTCAGTAGGGTAGTAAAGAAATGAAAAGTACTAATGTAACCTTTATAAAAATAGTTAAAATCATAATTTAATTTTTAATCTCCCACTATGGTGTTAAAATAAGCTCAATAAACTTTGGCAGTAAATTACATTCAGAAGGAATTCAATTTAAATAACATTATGGTTATGATAGTCAGAAAATTATGTCCTAAACTGCTGCTTCAAGAAAAAATTTAGGGTGGGACTGCTGACCTTTCCAATTTTTGGGTAATACTTGGGCCACTATTAATTTTTTGGTAGTTGATCTGGAACCTGAGGTCCTTTCTTCTTGCATATCCTTCCCAAGCAATCAAGAAGATGTTGTAGATGAACACCTCTCAGCAGCCAGGGCAGATGAATATTAAGTATTTGAGCCCCAGCATTGTACTTCATTTCATCTTTATAAAAGACTTGCACCAAGAAAAAGGAACAAAAGACTATCTGAGGCAAAGAGGAAGAAACAAAACAAAAGAATGGATTAAACAAGGTTATAAATTTGTTTGATAGTGAAAATGATTTCTTGGTCTTTCTATAAAGTGATGTGGTTTGCAGGGTGATCATTAGAGATCAGGCTGTAAATTCAGGCTGATCTTGTGACTCTGGAGTACCCCTTGCAAACTGAGCATGCCATAGGCTCAGGTACACGAATACATGCTGGAAACAAGTGCTGTGTGATGACTGAAATCTGTACATGAGATAGAAGTTATATAGAACTATATATGCAAGACTATGTGTCACATCTTACATGGAGGGATCTGAAACTATTTCGCAAACACGAAATTTCTCAGAATTGTTTTACCCAAAATGTGTTCCTTCTGCACTCCATGGCGATACAGTGATCTTTATCCATTGCCCTGGATGCAATTCGAACTCTGTTTTGTCTAAATGGACAAAGGATACTCAGGAAGATGAGGGACATGTGCCCAGCACTGGTTTGGTTGTTTGTTTTAATCTATGAGAGATATCACCATTCTACTCGTTCTTTTGCAAAATTAAATCCTCTCCCATGTAGCCAAGCCTTTGATTGCCTGTAATACTTAGACAGAGCTTGAAGAGGAACCATAAAATCCTTTGATAAACAGGTAGGACTAGAGAAAAAACAGTGCCTGAGCTCTGCTCACCCTCTCCTGCATCTGTGGCTGCTTGGTCTGACTGCATCTATCACAGTGGAAGGGGACATGTGGCCTGTCAAGGGAGGAAGCGCCAGGGAAGATAAATACAGTGAGGAAATACAGTAATGTCACCAGTTCAGCCAGACCAGGAGCTATTACTGAAGGACTGACTTTATTTTATAGCTACTGGGAGGTTTCTGTTCCTTTGAAGCTGAGGAGAGCACAGTGAAGGTGTGGGAGGTAATGTTCAGCGTGGGGAAAAGAGACAGAGGAAAAACAGTTTGCACTAACAGGGAAAATGCACTGAAGGGAAGGAAACAAATCTTGCCTGTTGGTGATAAAAAGGTAGATGCACATTATAGACTAGTGGGTGCTATTTTCTGGAGAAATGGTGATCTCTACTAGCAGGTGAGCAGGCTGCAGTGCTAAAGACTCATTGCATTGTTCCTGATGCTGCTCCAGGCTTAGGTAATTTCACACTTTCACACTTTCTCTATGAAGAAATAATCTGCTGAACTAGTTTTACAGTATCATTTTCAGTGAATATAATTTAAAAATGTTTCAGTAAAACAGCTCCTTACCCCTTGAAGGAAACTGAGAAGTAGGAAGCGAAAAATTAGTGATCTAGTTTCATGTTATTAGATTTCCCTCAATCACGGCAACAGCGAATATACTGCATTAATGCAGTATATTCAACTGCATTAATACCAACTAGGTAGAACAAATGGATTGTGATTATTTTTCTTTTTTTTATGGTGTTACTGTAAATACTTTGTCCCTACCTAGCTTCCCCATTGGAAGTGAAGCGTGACCTTTAAACACATGTAAAGAAAACACATACTAATATCTCCATAGAAGTTTCAACTTCCTGTGACAAATTAGGAACATGGGGACTTTTTTAAAAGCATCGGTCCTTTATTCTTGAAGATTAAGGCAGATGAGTGTGTTACAGATGCTGAATTGGACACGATTACACACCTATGATTATATTGTTACTACTGGGACCTTAGTCAAATTGGGGGCATTTCTAGACTCTTAATAAAGAAAGACATGACTTGTTCCAGGGGGTAAAACTGATAAGAAAGGAATGGGCTGAAAATGTGATATTCCTTGAAATTATCTGATCTCAAAGGCCTGGAAGTTAAGAGAAATATTTCCACTGGCTTGTAGTCTGACATGGCTTAGTCAAGGAAAAAACACATTTGGTTTGTTTTCTTTTCTTTTGCAGTGACTGTCCCCTTTTTCTGTGAAATGCAATATACTATCTAGAATTCTCTCATTTCTTAACCTTTTGTTTCTTCTTTTTTTTTTCACTCTGTAATTTCTCTGTTGTTTTTCAGCTAAAGTGTGTATGTGTTATCTTAGGGAACAGAAGTTAGGTTTACTTCTCTAAAATTTTTGTAAAAACTGAGGAAATTTTGGAAAAGTTCCAAAAAAAAGAGATGATGCCCTAAAGTCTGCCAGGATTATTCTACTGTCTATTAGAAATGTTAGGTGAAAATACTGCAGGGAGAACAGTAAAAAGGGTGTTTCAACAGTACAAGAAGGCAAGTATTTAATGAAATATTTCTGTAAAAAATAATTAAATTAAACTAAAATCAGAACTGCTTTAAAGTTTGCCCTACAAAACCTTGGCGGGGGGGAAAACCCCTTCGTATTTGGTGATGAGCTCTCTGAGGTGGGAAAGGTCAGAGATTTCTGCCTGTTTTAGCTATCTAACAAGAGCAGGAAATTGAAGTCAAACACCTACATTTAGCAGCAACAGAATGATGTGCCTGCCATGGCTCGAGTGGCAAAGGACTGGCACCATTTCCTCACCTGGCACCAGTGTGGTCCCTGACTGTCCTGCTGGCACTGCATTGCTCCAAACCAGTGGGCTGGGGTCTCTCTGGAGGGTTGGGGTCTCCAGGGTGCTGGGATATCTCTGGGCAGGTCACTGCAGCCTGGTGCTTAAAGATGTTCCTGGGCACATTGCTCTCTAAGCAAAGCCCTAATGTGTTTTTTGGACAACCCTGAGCGTGCTTATGAATAGTTCATAGTAAAAGCTTCCATGGAGAACATAAAAAGCAATTAAATCTTAATGGCCTGATGTTTACATTTTTTGAACTACAGGTTGGAAAGCCTGAGTGCAAATTGTTCCGACACAGCTAACATTTTGCGGTGAGCGGATTTGTGGTATGCACTGGGAAAAAAAGTGTATCTAACCAATCTAGTCTCTCAGCTTTCCATACACATTTTCCTCTTACCAGTAGAAGTGAGGGTTTTCAGTGATATTTTGGGGAACAATTCCCTCAGAAAAACGACTGTTTGTACCTGTATATATAAGGTCTCAGGGAGAGGGGAGCCTGATCTCATCAGACGAGGAGGTCAGGATGAAGATGCTGTCCCCAAACACCATCAGAGTGTTTAGACACCATTCCCTTGGCAACCACGAGGACTATACACAAATAAAACATGACTTAAGTGTGAAGTACTTTATAGTTGCTTTTAAAGAGCTGTTCCCACAGGGGCAGCAGCCTTGTAGGGGGCTCTTTCCCAGGCTGGGACTTGGGCCCACCTCACATAGACCTGCTGGCAACCTTTCATGAGTATGTTATGCCAAGTCAAGCAGCAAGTTTCAGCTCCAAATAAAATTTCCCCTTAGACACTGGGGAGTATGACATTTTTGGTGCCTTAAGCTTTTTCTTGCTCCCCTCTGGCCATTGCCATCTTAACTTGGGTGTTACCCACAGGCCAAGAGACACATCAAGGGAGGCAAAGGTTTCCCTTTAAGCCTTGCAGACTGCGTGTCTTTGTGCTTGACACTTTTTTGTGTCTTAGAATAGAGCAGTAAGCCACTACAGAATCATAGAATAGATTCGTAGAATATCTTGAGTTGAAAGGGACCCACAAGCATCATTGAGTCCAGCTTCTGGCTCTGCACAGGATGACCCCAAAAAAATCACACCGTGTGTTTGAGAGTGTTGTCCAAATGCTTCTTCAACTCTGACAGGCTGGCATCACATGCACTCTTCCTCATCTTGTCCTTCTGGCTTACCTTGACCCTAACATGGAGGGGTCAGCCATGCCTGGGACCAGGCTTCCCAACCAGTGGGGCTGCCAAAGCATGCCAGCCAAGGGAAATGGTTTTCTGCAGGCACTTGCAGGAGCATGCTGGCTCTCAGAGGGTACCCATCTGGTACAGATTGAAAGCAGTGACCCAGAGTTGTGTGGATCCTCTGCATCACCCAGACTTCATATGCTTAGCTTCTAACCTTTGAAAAACCCACATCTGCCTTAGGGAATGTCCTTAAACGCACAGAGCTGAGACAGTGATACGAGGAATAAGAGTCTCTTTTGGCATGTAAATGTTGTTGTCTTGGACAGCTCAATTTCCTTTGCTCTTTTCTCTCACTGTATTTGATTTAGTCTGTGATCAATAGTGAAATTAAAAGGACGTGGGTTTAGTCCACCCACAGACTTTCACTGTGCTGCTTGGAGATGCCAGATCTGCAGGATTCTGCTGATCTGCGCTCGAATGCTGGGTAGTCCTTGCCTAAAGATTGCTGCTCTCCAAAAAACCATGTTTCCTGTTGTCTGTCAAGAGAAGTTTCACTGGCTCATGCTCTCATTACAAGTGGGGCAGCTCTGCTGTTGATTTCAGTCAGAATAAGATTAGAACTACTATCCTCTTACTATCAGTGTACATTATGAGCTGATGGTACTGCCTGGCATTGAGTTCAGTGCAAACTGTCTTACTTGGGTTGAAGCAAAATAACTCTATACCAGTCTTTTATCAGTGGGAAAAGATAAAGCTTAACGAGAGCATTTTCCAGGATCTGTCAGAAAAAGAAAAGAAATTTAATACACATAGGTATTTTATAATGCATAAGATCCACGTGCATGTGTGTGTGTATACATGAACACAGCTTCAATTCTAGTTGGTTTTGGTTGGGTTTTTTTTTGGTTGTTTTTGTTTTTGTTTTTGTTTGTTTTTTTTAGTACAGAAATGTAATTTTTCTTATTGCTGAAGTCTGTGATGCAGGCCAGAAAAGCAAGTTGTGCCCAAAACACTAAGGTGAAACTTTCAAAGGACAATTAGTATAACCAGAATATGCTTTTTGTCCTTACTGAGATAGATTCTGTCTGTTTTGGTGACAGCCTGGTGTGTGAAGTGGACATGCAATGAGGGTCACAGTCAGTGTCATCTCTATACAAAGTACTCAGTGGAAGTGTGTGTGTATTTCTCTGTACTGAGACCAATGTAACATCATCACAACAGATTCTGAACGATTCATGAAATGAAAAAATCTGTCCTTAGTGCAACGAGAGAATACATGTTGGGCTGTACTGTACTATCTGCTCCAACAGTTAGTTTAAATCTGGTTAATAAACAACCTAAAGTTTAACACTCCCATCTGTATATTTTCCCTTTGTGCTGTTGCAGGTAGACTTATGATTGGAATCTCAAAATATTAAAAACTCAAGCTGGACACAGGAATGTGCACACAGCGCATTTTTATTTTGCCATGAGCAGTATTTGGTTTCAGGGGAAGCAGTTTGCACAACACCACAAATTGATAGTATGGGATGATGAGGTGAGCACAAGTCATAAAAGAAACCTGGATTATACAATTAACTGGTCCCACTGGGATCAACTGGTACATACTGAACTCTGTATTTATGAACCTTCAGCACAGTGTCATTTGCCTCACTCTACAGCTGCATACTGGGAAGGAGAGACTTTGTTATAGACCGGAGGTTCCTATCAGGAAAGCAATTCTGTATGTGCTTCCAGGGCAGCAGAGACCCCTGTGCTCCTTGTGTGCATCTTTGGCACTGTGAGAAGCAGCTGGGCACTGCTGAAATGAATATCAGGTACTACAAAAATACACAGATAGGAAGGACCATTAAAAGCACTTTACCCTGTGAATTTTCAGAGTTCAGTGAAACCTATTAGAGGAAAACAAAAACAAAATATTTGAGAGGTGACTTGACTCCAGGGAATAAACACATCAGGAAAAAATAATGGGTGTCAAAGGGCTTTTAACTTAACTCTGAAAAGTATAACATGATCCAGAGGATTGAATCTGGAGCAGACAAATTCAAATTGGAAACGTGACCTACATTTTTAATAGTAAGTGTGATTAGCCATCAGAACAAAGTACTCACAAAGTAGTGGATTCTCTCCTCTTGATGGCTTCAAATCAAGACTCCGTTACTGGGAGATCAGCTTTAGTCAAAAATAGTTATGCTTTAGTCAAACACATGTTACAGGGCTCAATATAGAGGTAATTGGGGAAATGTAATGGTCTGTGGCATCCAGGAGGTCAGGCCAGATGGTATAATGATCCCTTCTGGCCTCAACCTCAATGAATCTCAGAATGAATATAAATGCTATCATCTGGATGTGCATTTGAAATAATTGCAGGCAGAGATTAGACACGCAATTGCATATGGTTCAGAACTGATAAACTTTCCTCCCCTCCAGAACAAAGGCCCTTATTTATGCCTAATTACATGGTACTGTTGTAATTCAGATAAATATCTGTTAAGAAGTCAGATGGGATGTCAGCAAATCAGTTTTAACTACTGTGCATGCGTGGTGTGGAAATCTAGTTTCTAAAGCTTATATTGAACTCCAGACTTGCTGGCACAGGAACGGATCCAGGAAGAGCTCCAGCGTGGACATTTGCTCCACCCTGAGAGTATCCTGATGAGATTTAGACCTGTTGACTTTGAAGTTGATTCAGTTAAATCACAAAGATGTGGGTCCTGGGCTTCAAAGCATCTGGGTGCCTAATGCTGATGACTACCCGCCCATTGCTGAATTTTACGGGAAAGGGTTGTTGAAAGAGTAATAGCAAAAAATAAAAATGTTCCTGCTTCTATGAGTAGTTTTGCTTATGCTGATATTATCACAAAGAGCGTCTCTGCTTGTCTATGCACTTGCATCTGCAAAATAACCTGGTGTTGCACTGCTTCTGGAGAAGGAAAAAGTATGAACTATTAACAGGCAAAAGAAACCGCAATAAAACACAGATAACTTTTAATATGAATTTCACCATAATGTGTAGCTTTCAATTTTAGTGTTATCTCACTCACAAAGCATTCAAAACAACTGCACAGGTAAGCAGTGAGATTGCACAGAGGAAATAATATTTTTAAAGTTCAGTGAAATGTCGTCATTTCTGGTATTTGGGCATTTACCTGTGCTCAGAAGACAAATGTTGATGAGTACAGAGAGTTTCATTCATAAAGGTCCATAACCTTTTGTATTCTCTGTTATTCCCCAGAATCAATTCTGATTGATGACACCAAACACCCAATTCCCAGGTGATGAGAAAGTTTGTTTTTTCAAGTTCTGAGCACTGCACAGAAAATCTCAAAGTAGTTAATGTGCACCTTGAGGACTGAATATTCTGAGGTAAGGAGGTTTTCCCTAGGCTATACATGTAATTTGAAAGGGGTAAAAGCCTCGATTTGCAACCACCCTCACAACTACCCAAAGATTTGAGGAATTTTTATAGAATCCTAGAATTGTTAAGGTTGGAAAAGATTTTTAAGATCATCAAGTCCAACCATCAACCCAGCACCACCACATTCACCATTAAAATATGTGTGCCATGTCTGCACATTTTTTTGAACACTTCCACGATGACTCCACCACTTCCCTGGGCAGTATGTTCCAACGCTTGGTCACCCTTTCCATGAAAAAACTTTTTCTAATATCTAATCTAAATCTCCCCTGGTGCAAGTTGAGGCCATTCCTCTTGTCCTGTCACTTGTTACCTGAGAGAAGAGACTGACAGCCACCTCCCTACAGCCTCCTTTCAGGTAGTTGTAAAGAGCAATAAGGTCCTCCTTTTCTCCAGGCTAAACCCTGGTTGGCCTTTTTCAATCTGAACAATGTGTTTGTCCTGGAGGATAAAGACAGAATCCACACCTACATCCCAACTTAATTTATTATTACTATCTTACATTTTTTCTCCTTTTTTCCCCAAGCAGCATACATAGAATATCATGACTAACATGGAGGCTGTACAAATATATGCTAATACGTGAACTTTAAGCCAAAATTTATTTGGATTCTCCTTCTGCATTGATGCTCAGAACCTTACAGTTACTTGCACATTTGCTAATTGTAGCCTGCTTTTCCCAGCCTCTTTCATTTCAGCTCAAAAAGGAAACACAATAATGGTGACTCTGTAGATACTCTAAAATAACCAGTGTTTTACTGAATCTCAACCACTTTCTTATGTGAATAGCAAATCTCTCTCTGCAGATACTATTCTGTACAGTTATGAATATTTTGTTAGATTACACCAAAAATGAAAGTGACATGAAATAATGAAAATCATATTTAGATTTAACTGCGTTTTAATGTGGCATTTTACCAGCTAAATATTTTTGCAAAAACTTCGCAAAAACTCTTACTTTTGAAGCTGTTTTTTCAGTAGTTCTACACAAATGGCATTTATGGTGATACTGTTTTATCAGCAAAACTACCAATGCAAGTATTTTGCTTTTTATCTAACTTTATAGCCCTTTATACAAGGCCTTCCTGTAAAAGTTCTGCAGTAGCATTAATTTCATAAAGGTCCTGAAGGTCATTCTTATTTTCAGTCAAACAACAATATCCAAGAATTTTAATGATGCTCTTGCATTAGTGTTATAATATGCAGAATTGTTATAAAATTCAACAATGTATGAAAATGTCATTGCTAGGGATGAATGGAGCAGCTCATCTGAAAATGAAAGCCCAAATCTTTGCAGGTGTTCAAAAAACTTACGGTAATTTCACTTTGTCTCCCCTTCCTCCACTTCTCAGGTACTTCTACAAGTTCCGGTGCCTGAAATATCATCATAATTGATTTTTCTAGACAAAGGAAGTGCTTAGAGATAATTATCTAAACTTAAGTACAGCATTTGGTACAGTGCCATGTGGGAAATTATTAGCTAAAAGGGGAGATTAGTACAGAAATTGAAAAGTGAAAAAGAATGCAAGAAGTAGGTGGAGATCAGGACTGAGGAAAGGCAAGAGGGCTTCCCAAGCATCAGTCTCGGGCCTGATATTATTTAACATTTCTTATTAATGACGATCCCATAAAAAAATAAGTGTGTGCTAATGGAATTTACCAGTGGCATAAGGGAGGGAGGCACTGTCACTACAGAGATGAATAACACTCTCATTTAGGAAGAACTTGAGTAACCTTGAGAATAGGATAAAATGGAAGGATTTTATCCTATTCTCAAGGATTTGGCTGCAAGTCCATGCTTCTGGGTCTTCTTAACCAGATTTCTACTATACATGTGTGTTCATAGGTAAGAAAGACTAAGGAAGGGAAAATATAGACCATACAAAGCAAGGTATTTTCACCAGAATAATGAAACTCCTGGTAATGATGCATGAGGCACACATTAAAAATCAGACAGGATAGTGCACACTATTCACAAAATGATTCACTTCACTTTTGGGAAGCTATGGAAAATAATGATTAGAGTGACCATGGGAAGGTAGTGTGAGAGGAGTTTGGCAAAATGCATGCTGAGGGAGGCCGCTATAAATGCTGCATGGGAATAAGCTCTAGGAAGAAAAAAAAATCTATTTAAACTGAAGGACAACATTGGCACAAGAACAAATGAGCATAAATTGGTCATGAATAAATTTAGGACGGAAATTGGAATCAGGTTTTCAAACAACAGAATAGCAATGTTCTGCAATTGCTTTCCAGTGAGAACAGTGGAAACAACGACAATAACAACAAACCCCAAGCCACTTTTAAGATGGACTTAAATGAGTTTCTGAAAGGGATTATAGGATGTGTTTGGCTAAGATAGCAGAGAAGTAGACTTGATGACCAAATTGGTCTGTCTTTCTAAGCCTGTTTCTCATGACCAAATATTTCAGAGCACTTTTCAGTGCTTCCTTTCCTTCATGTGTTTTTTTGGATAAATTTTTTATAATATACTGCAGGGACTGCTAGCTGGACTGATTTAGGGAAGGCACAGAACTATTTTGTCCAGAATATATTGAATACTGTCCAAACAAAACAAAGGAAGTGTCCAGTGTCCCATGGGGCAAGGCTTGGTGCTTAAAGAAATCCCCATTTTCTGTGGAAGGCAATGGGGACAAAGTCCCAACAGGAGCAGCACCCCCTTGAGTCTCAATTCTCTCTTGCTTCCCTTATGCTCCTGAGCCTGCTGCTCTATTTTGTAGTTTGCCTTCTAGACCCCACTGTGCAGATGCAGCAGTATGAAACAGGATGGCAAACAATACTTTAGATACATAAGATTAAATGGATAGAAACCTGGGCAGTCAGTGTGAGAATGACTGGATGCCAAGCTGCAGTGAAGATGGCTTGTCTGGGAGAAGGGTGAATTCCTCCAACCTCGATAGTGTGGTACAGAGCTCTGTTAGCATGTTATGGTTTCTTTCTTGCTCAGGAGGCACCTATGACCTTTGGTTTGGTTTATCCTGCTTAGTGCCTCAGTTACTGTCCCTTGTTCCCAAATCCAGCACTTCCATTACTTCTTAAAAGCTGCATTTCCCCTAGTCAATGTGGCCATAAAGGGATTTGTATGGAAGCCTGGAGCTGGGTTTCAGTAGTTTTATGGAGTTTTATGGATTTCTTACCCACACTAGCAAAATAGGGTATTAACAGCTCTTTCACAGTAAGAGATGCTGCTTCATCCAAGTGCTGGATTTGCAGGTTGGCTGGGTAATTAGGAGAGGATCTCACAGTCAAAAGTTTTATGATTTTCTTTAGTTGAAATCTAATGAGGTGGGCAATGAGACCTGCAGAACTGAATGGTTCTGGTTGGTTTTCCTCTCCAGCTAACTACACACATACTTTTTCTGAAATCAGTTGTTACTATTGAGAATAGGTTAAGAAATGGGAAAGTTAGATGAATTCCCAAGAGTACAGGTAGTTTGGAAAAGGGGAAAAAATAGGTGCCAGCTTTACAGCTCGTCACCATCCATATTAATCACGTTTGCAGTAGGGAGCAGCTACTTTATGTGCAAATACTTTAACAACTGGTTTAAAAAATGAAGCAGGATGGCAGAGCCCCAAAGTTCATGTAAAGAGGGTAATGAAAACCTGTGTATTCAATAGAAAAGGGAGTTTTCAGTCCCTCTTCAGCTGAGGTTTCTGCAGCTTTCTCAATTCCTCACTGAGGGACTCCTGATGGGGCAAGAAGGCTCTTGGTGCCTGGTGGGGCAGCGACAGCGAGGTCAGCTCACTTCCTCTACTGTCTCACCCCTGGGGATTTTAAAAACAGGAGGTTAAGAAATAATCCCTGCTTGGGATAATAATTCCCTTGGGTTAACACCAGCAGAAAAAAGTGCCTGGTGCAGCTGCTGACAGTGGTGCCCTGGTCCTGCCCTCCCATCCCCAGCCAGGGCGGCCCTTGGCCCTGTGGCCGTCGTGTGCTTCACCAGTCCCATCCCTGCCGAATGGAGCCACATGGCTGAGAGGGGCTGTGAAATGACACCTCTGTGGGAGAGCTGTGATGCTGCGAGGATGTTACAGCCTATGCAAAAGGAAAACGGAAAGGGGCAAAGGAAAAAAAACCCCACAAAAATGCTGTGTTCGTTCCTCACTCTTCCCTCAGTGCTGTCTCGCCCCTTGCAGAGGCTTCAGAGGTGTGAACACATCCTGTTTACATCTGCCACCAAGACAGAGAGGCCGAGGGGAGTACACGGCTGAGGCACAGTTGGAGGCAGCACCGTGCACAGGGAGGGCTCCCTGCAGTGGGAGACGGCCCCGGCATGGACACGCTGCCCATCTACCACGGGCGCATCACGCGGGAGGCTGGGGAGAAGCTGCTGCTGGAGGCGGGTGTGGATGGCAGCTACCTGCTGCGGGACAGCGAGACCATCCCTGGAGCCTACTGCCTCTGCGTGCTGTGAGTGCTGCCATCACTGCCCTGGGGTGCGGGCTGCCAGGGCGCTGGGGCTGGCAACGGGGTGCTGGGAAGGGCTGCTCAGGTGGCGGCTGATTTCCAACCTTCGCTTCCGCAATATGGGGAGTCCCCATAACAGAACATGTGCTAATATTACCCTTTGCTTACATCTGTGACACTTTCGGCTCCTTCATCTTTCTTAAGGCAGAGTGGTGTGTAACGGATGTGGGGTCCTTTGCAGAGGGAAGAGGAGTGGGTTTTGCCTTGCAGAAACCACGCTTCCTATGGGCAAAAACGGAAAAAGAGAAAGCAGGCCAGGAGCACATAGGTTGGATGAGCGAGGTGCCACAGAGAAGTGCCAGGCAACTTGGTTTAGGATGGTGTGTACTTCCTCTTTGTGCTGGATAACCCTCTTGCTTTCTGCCTGCGTTCTTCTGCTTCTTCACTGTGCTCCTGGGTGTTCTCAGCAACATCCCCAGTGTCCCCTGTCATCGGGGAGGGTAACGTGGAGTGCTGTCATCCACAACAAGCCTTCTCTTCAGGATGCTCTCAGTCAGGCTAAGTGTCCCATGAACCATCAGGTGAAACTACCTGTAATGCACATGAAATACTGATGGGTAACAAACTAAGTGGTAATGTTTCATGAAATGGGGTGAAAAGGGAGAGATCCACTAGGATGGTCTGTCAGAGAGAGGGTAGACAGGTTCCCCTGGGAGAGCTGGGGGATTTTATATTCACAGGACCTCATTTTAATGAGGAAATTTAATTACCCTACTGTTGGCAAAAGTCTTGGAAGTCCTGATAATGCTGTACCATTGCATTGGAAGAACAAAGATGTGTCTATCAAGATCCTTATGCCTTATTTCAGTAGGAGAAGGAACACAAGAGAAAATTGTTTCAGGTCCAGTACAAAATTAGCTAACGGGGGAACTCAGGTACCTGGCAAAAAAAAACAGAAGAAGAAGAAAAGTCCTAAGTCAGGTTTTCCCCAAATCTCTTGAATACATTTCCAACAATATGTAGTTAAGCCCTCAGTGAGCATCATTATCCCCGTGTTATAGACCAGTAAATGGACACATGCAAGGAGGTCATAGGCAATCGAGAAATACACAGCCTTCTTCTCAGGGAAAATCTTTGTGACAGAAGATGTGTTTTTTATTCTCTCATGAAACCAGGAGGTGAACCAAGATAGGTGCTTCTGCTAACAAATACCTTAATAACAAGATGAAAAATGGGAAATAAGAAGCATCTTGAGTTAAATGAAAATGGAATAGATATAGCAAGAGGTAAGGAGCGCTATGATTCCTATGGTGGGCATAGGTAATAAAAGCAGAATCTCTTTTAAATAACCATCACAGGAAATGGTGATATATCACCTTTACACTCAGAAGTCATTCAATACAGGTGAAACACCAAGGTATTAGAGAAAGGGTCAGGCAGAGTGTTACAATGCTGAATAAAATAGAGAATACTAAAATTAGTCCACCATTAGTCTAAATCAGGATATAGGTATGTAACAAGGTCTTTCATCTCCACACAATCAAGTTGGGATTTTTTGCTGTATTAGTGGTAGTTTATGTCCTTCTAAAAAAATTTCATGAATGAAATAGAATATAGAAAATGAAAATAGGAATAAATTAAAGGTTTTCTAGCTGTGAAGCTCTGCAATCTTTGGAGGAAAAGAGACTTCAGTAAGAAACAGAACACTACATAATTGTTTTTGGAAATTATGTGCCACTCATGTCTTCATGATACGTTGCATTCAAACATATATATGATAAACAAAAGGATAAAAGCAAAAAAAATTAATGGTGAATGTTATGCAGGTTTCTTGCAGAACATAGATCCTCAATATTTATTTTGTACAGGAAATAACATCTTGGATAAATCCAGATAAAAAATTAAATGAAAAATATTACAGTGATTATGATCTTATGCAGACAGAAAGGTGGATGAAAAATGCTAGAGCTAAACCTTTGTTCCAGTGCTTGTTAATATTTCAATTCAAAGCATTATGGAAGAAATAGCAGATATGGTAAAAAACATATCACACAATAACTTTGGAGACAGTTATTATAAAGATACCGGGAAAGGATCTCACACTAAAGATAGCAATGACAGTTTGAAGAAATGTGGACTATAAACTAGAAAAGTGGTTTGACAGGTGAAGTTTACCAAAGCAGAGACTTTAGTGGAGAGATTAGAGAAGCAAGAAAGGAAGGCATGAGAAATGTAGATATGTGTTCAGTGGAGGATGCTAAGCCTGGTTTTGGCAAAATATGCTAATGGACATAACCTGTCCAAATTCCAGTCTGAACATCATGGGCAGAGATGGGACAGGTGGTAAGCATGTATTTGCATGGGAGCTTTGGTAAAAACTGATGGAAATGTGCAGTTGCTGTATTCACTGTTTAAGAAAAAGAAAATCAAAGAAAAATACCTGTGCTTTTTTATACTTTCTCCTAAATAATCATGAAAATTATTAGGAATAACAAAGTTATTCAGAAATTTACATTTTGGTTCAGAATCTGTGCTGAAGATCACTGTAGGAATGCATAAATATAACAAGATCAGGCTAAAGACGTATTTACTAGAAGTAGTGAAGCGATTTTTGATGCATCGGAAACAGAGCTGGTCATCCATTAAATATATTGCAATAAGTATTGGAGGTAAACAAAACATTTTGCATCTTTGCAACAGGAATTTCTAACAGAGGTGAATCTGTGTCATACAGCCAGGGATACTTCTATTGCCCCTAGAAAGCAAAAAGAGAAAAATAGTCCAGTTTTCCAAAATCAAAACATGTTCAATCTGTCTTCTTTCTCCTCTCTCTCCACTTCTGCGGAGATGTGAAACAAAACAAACCTAAACCCCTGCAGCTTCCCAGTTCTAACCCATTTTAGTTTTTTTGTTTTGTTTTGTTTTATTTTTTTTATCATGGGGGAATTAAAAGGCATAGTTCTGATAAAGAGAAAAGAAAAATTTATCCATTTATCAAAAAAGTCATTAAGCATATATTTGGATAACACCTGTATGATCAGTTTGAACTTGCATAGGTGGCTGCACTTCCAGCTCCAGGTACAGTAATTTTCAAGTCCTGCAATTCCATTGCATTGTTTAGGTTCAAACAATGTTTCTTTTCCCCAAAAAACTGCATAAATCTGTAATGCCACCATCACCACCACACCCTCCCCCTAGGACACCTCCAAAAAGCCCTGACATATTGTGGCAGCCTTTGAGCATCTTAAGGCACACAATAAGGACTGCACCATTCACGGTCAGGCTCATTCACCTTTTGCTTTTCCAATTAAAAAGTGGAGCCCTGACCTTTAAAAAGGAGAAGAGTCAAAGACTTCATGAATCCCTTGTGACTGACACTGATTTTACAGGGCAAGCATAAAAGAGACAGGTAGTAGCATAAAACCTGACCTATAGAGATGGGCAACTGCAGCAGGCAGGACCCTCTTGGAGCATTCATCTAGAAAACTCTCCTTTCTCTTTTCTTTGTTTCTCCTGAGCTGTTGATTTATCTCCCTTGAATGCTGCTTTCTGCTGTCCGAAGCCACAGTGTGTACATGGTGTGCCTGGAAGAGAGAATGATTGTTTTTTTGGTGTGACTGTGGCAAAGCACAAAGGACTCTCTTTCACAAACATTTTAAGACCACAATTAAACTATGCATGGAAGAGTAGGAAGGTTCTGATTTGCAACTGTCTGCCCCTGGGCTCTTGCAAACAGAGGTGCTGCCTTCAGATTTTGGCAAAGATTTTAATACCAGATGCTCCCAAGGTCTTCATTGTATGAATATCATTATTGAATTGATAATATATACTTAAGGATATTGTGAATATGTCAACAGAAGTACACAATCTTTTCCTGGGATTTTTTAGATTTGCATTGAAAAGCAAGGGTTTTTGCTGTTCCTGAAAACTGGGCTACAAGAAATGCATATGCTTTAGAAAACATACACGTTTTACCTGTAAACATGTTAGACACTACACACGGTACACCAGGGTTTTAATATCAAAAGCTGATTGTTCCAGGGAGCTTTCTTTACTGGTCTGGTTTCCTCTTTGCTCAATGCCCCATTTGACATTTTTAGCACCCTCAGAAATCCTGTGTGCTCACAGCTCCTAATGAAGTCAATGGGGGACACAGGGCACACTAATGGTGACTAGTTTGAGAAGCAGTCTCTTAAACCCTGCCTGAAAAACGTATAAATAAAATACCTGAGAGTGCCAAAAGCCCCATGTTCCTTTACAGATATATGAGCACACATGCAGAAACAAGCAGCTCATGCCTGAATTGGCAAAGATAAAGCATTTATAGTTTGGGTTTTAAAATTTGTATACTTGAAGATACTGGAAATGTTAGTAGTTGTTTCAGAGCTTTAAGTAAGACAAACATGACGTGCTTGTCAAACTGTATGTTCAGATGATTTGTTTGAGACCAGCCATTCACATACCGTGCTGCTTTCAATTTGTGGAGAATAATCAAAAGCTGGAATTGAAAGCTATTTAGAGCTCTTGAAGCAACAGTAATGGCAACAGGGATAGGCTGCAGTCCTATCAGATTTTACGTGTGCTATTTTTTCTGTCACTGTAACCACGGTGCACAAGTTCAAGGCAACGTGCCGAAACTTTCTGATGCAGCAGAGGCATCAGCTGTGCAGTGTGAGGGTGTAATACAGGATCACAGCTTCAGCTTAGCATTTCTGTTGTTTCCTATGTAATATTTTTGATAGAAATGGCAGAATAATTGCGTTTATTATAACACCGCGCATAATAATCATCATAATTTGGAATGTAATTTGGAACAAAAGGAGGAGCCCCTTGATTCAATGTTGCTGTTGTAAATATCACATGCTGTTTTCAGCTTTGAAAAGAGTCTTCTACAGCATGACAGTAAATTTTACTGGCCTGAGTATTTCAGCTTCCTGTTAATCAGTGAGTGTCGTGTTTGCTGAGCATAACTTGGCTAATGAGTTTCAGATATTCCAATGGCTTTCCTTGGAAATGTTGACAGCCTGAATCATGGAATTTATGAAGCTTAGTTACTGGCCTGCCATAAAGTAATTTCCTTCTATTCAGTATCTCAGATTTGAATAAATTCTCATTTTATTTCTGAATTTGAAGAAATTCCTCTTTGAGGTATTGCTTTTGCCTGGTATCTCCTCATTTTAGACCAAGACAAACCTTTCTCAGGCTAAACACTTGCTCTTTAGGTAAATCAGCAGCTTTTCTTTAGGTGGTTCAGAGTGTTGAACTGGTGAAGGTACTGACAATCTTCCACAGAAATCTCTGCATAAGTTCAGAGACATTACACAAGATCTCATTTTCTCTCTCAAGGTTTTGTTAATTTCAGAATAATAAATCAAGATAATGCGTTTGCTTTACAGTCCTACAGCATTTACAGAAAGGTAATATTTGTTACTAATTCAGTATCACAGGTAAATTTTGGCCACAAGAAGTGTTGGTAGGGGAATCAGTGACAGAAATCAGGGACAGAAATGTAAACTCAGGAGCTGCTGTGAGTGAAGCTACAGTGACTGTTGGGCTTTTCAGATGTAAACATCAGTTTAAACTCTTTTATTCGCTCTTGCTGACATAGAGCTTGTATCTTGCACGTCATCTCAACGTGAATGTCATTTCTTCAGCTTGAGTTGGCTGATGGGTGGTAATTGCTAAGTTGTTGTGCCTTGATTGTATAGCTGAGACCTAAATAAGGAGGGAATCAGGCTGCTTGTCAACCAGAAAATGCAAATTCTAAAACAGAGTGAGGAGAAGCTTAAATAGGACTTTCTCCTATGTTAAATAACAAGACTTTTCAGCCCTTCTGTGATTACTAAACCAAGCAGGAATACAATAATTGAAAAGGAAAAAGGAAGAAAAAGAAGTAAGTTTAAGCAGCTGGTTGGATGACCTCTCACGCTCATCTGCTGTGTGCCATTGACTCCTCACTCCAAAGGCACTGAGTCCTCCATGAGCTCCCCTGTGGCCCTCCTCTCCAGAGTATTGTAGTACTCATCTCCACAGTATCAAGTGGTTTCTGAGCATTACCTCTGCTTGTGAAATGAAGGGTTTAACTTCATTTCAGAGAAGAGAACGGTGACACAGGAGGCTCAGGTCAGCAGTACCCTTTAGCTTCAGGTTCCCAATGTGAGGGCCGTGGGAATGGATTTTAAGACTGCCCAATGTTATTCTGTACAACTTGCTGACTTTACTTGCATTGCTGAGGTCTATTTCAGTGTTTCACATAACTTTTGCTTCCAAAACACCCATATTCTGTTCCTGTTTTTCCACCTCTCCAGCATTTTGTGCTGCTTCCAGCTCAAACCTCGTGTTTCACCTCCATATATCATTGCTCTTTCCTTGCCCAGCTTGTATAGACATAGCTCCCCTTTTCTTTTCTTCCACATCCATCCCACCCAATGCCAGTCTTCCTTTTCAAGATACCCAATTGCTAAATTACCTTCTCTTTTTTTCCTCACTAATCCAGGCCAGGCAGCACACATACATTTCTTGCGGCTTGAGATCATGGACACTGCTTAGCTGAGTGTTCATGGTACAGCCAGACATGGTGGTGCTAAAACTGCTGAAAATCTTTAGAGATGCCTCTCTTGCAGCCTAGAGAGCCACCACTGGTTTCAGAGGGTACAAGAGATATACCTTATTTAAAAAAAAAATTTATGTGTTATTCCAAAAATTGGGCAACCCCTCCAACAATTAGAAGTGGTTTTTTTTAACATGGGAAAAACATTATTTTGTCTAGCATGTCCCTTCTCTGATGCTTCTCCATTCTCCATCCCTAAATAGGCTGAGATAAACACCTAAGAAATGAAATTTCAGTCTGAAATGTGACAAAGTTATACTAAACTGAGTCTGGTGGGTGTATAGTGCTCAGGACCTCTGTTTGTAGGCCACAGCACTGTCTGGTTCTTAAACAATGTTGCAAAGTGAAATTCCAAGGTAAGGTCGGGTTGCAAATGTACCAGGTAAGAAGCTCTGACTGATATAATGCAATGACATTTGAAGAGAAAGCTACATACAGAGGAAGAAATTATGTCATTTATTGCTGACATGGCTTTCCCTTGTCTCTCTGTCTTTCTCACTCTTTATTTTTTTCCGTTTTGGACTCAGAAATTAATACAAATTAGCTTAATAAAATTTCCTAACTGAGATGCAAGATTATTTTAAAATATACCATGCAGCTGAAATGTCATGGTTAATTTTAATCTACAGCATGTGGCTAATGTCCTCGGGCTGTTTCAGTGGTGCAGAAGATTGTAATTATTCACCTGTTAAAGTAAACGCAGCTTTAACAAGTCTGATCACAGTTGAAAAGGAGGAGTGGAGAGGACAGGTAGACAGATGCTGCTTTAGTGTGTCATCTGTGAACAATGCCTTTGTAACTCTTTCAGAGGAATTATCTAGCTATAAAGGAAAACAAGCCTATAATATAAAGTGGACTATTTCCTGTAATAGCAACTTTTTCTAGATTTTCCTTTGACAAAGTTTTCTGAATGAAGGTATTGCAATAGAGACAGTGTTAGTGCAGTTCCCAGCCAGTATAACATGTCCTTTCTTATGGAGATGAAAGAATAAGTGACATGTCATAAAAATATCATCAGTGGTGACCACAGCACTCTTTCATAAGTGCTATCTGATATTGTCCTTACAGCAGTGGCTGTTTTCTGCTTCCCCTCACCAGTATTTTGGCATTTTTTGCCTTTGATAAAAAATTTACAAGATCTTATTCATTAAGATGTTAATTCATGATTACTCCTGTCCCTTGAGCTTCACTGACATGAGAGAGGAGCTTTGCTCTTGTCAGTGAGGCTTGTGTCTGCCCTTGGGACAGGTGAAGGGACTGAGGAGCCCTTCACTGAATCTCTGCTTGGGCATCAGGAGCTGGTCCTCCTCCAAGATATGCTGGTACACCAGTGTCACTGTAAGAGTGCTCTCTGAGATCACACCACATATAAGGACATTGTGTCACTCTAGGAACTTTTTTTCTGCCCTGAATAGAGTAAAATGTAGAAAACTAAGCTGTCCTCTTGTGGTAGCTGGGGAATTTCTAATTTCCTGAGACCTAAGCTCCAGTAAATGGACTTTTTCACCTGCTTTTGGCTGTTGTTACGTTTTGCTCTTTGGAAGGTAATGTTCTCTACAAACTCAACTTTAACTTGTGTATTTAACTTTTAAGAAAAACACCTTGATCTTCCTTCAGCCCACACTGATCTTAGTTAACGTTGGGTAGTTTAAATCATGAAAACCTTTCTCACGGGAGGCTGTGCCCATGTAGCAGTAAAATTGGCTCGTCAAAATCATGTCATTTGTACGTGGAAGGTAAAAACTCTTTGAAGTGGTAATGAAGTAAGTTCCTGCCACGACAGAAAGTTTTGATAAGATCATGTTCGTTGGGAGAGTACTTATCAGAAGAGCTGTAACTCATTTTGTGGAAACCAAGGTCCCAATGGAAAGTGGTGAAATGGGAAGATCTAGCTGTTCACCCTCTCAAGAAAATGCATCCTCCTTCCTTTGCTCATTTCCTTTGAACAAGCAGGTGTGGATGCCAAGGCCATCTCCCATCTACACACTGGCTCTGTTTCCTGGTGGCTTCAGAGCAAAAACCACATGATAATGTTGTGTTTTTCAACTTAAGCACAGTATAACCTTTCAGGTCTTTCAGGATTTTCTTCTCAGGGAAAAAACATGAACATATGCCTGGTGAGTGGAGGGCTCTCAGTTGTCCCTCATGAGGCTGTGATAGCAATGGGATAGCAGTACTATTCCCATTCTCCATGCTGTGCTGAAAGCACCTGTGTTCCCAAATTCTTGTTCCTTTTTCTGTATCTCAGGGACTTTTAATCTGAATTATCCTTTGTGCTTTCCCTGTGCTCAGTGGAAATATTTTGCATAGTAATTTTTTGAAGAATACGGGATAGGTGTCTATCTTACATCTCACCACAATTCAGCATTGAATATTACTTAATCTGACTTCTATTTTTCAATTTAGAAAGCACTTCTGGCAGAGTCCTGAGAGCCATCAGACAGTTCAGAGCCAGAGCAGCACCACAGCCCCCCAACCACTTCAACTCATGCAATCTCTTAGGCAGAGAAAACTATGAAAGAAACAACAGATGGTGGCTTTCCAGATAACTGAGCCATTTGTGAGAAAATCAGATTTTTAAGAGATTGAAGCAGTTGGAATGCTTTGGAACAACCAGGAACAAAGATGGGTAGTAGAATCATGGAATGGCTTGCTTTGGAAGGGACTTTAAAGATTATCTAGTTCCAACTCCCCTGCATGGGCAGGGATGCCATCCACTCGACCAGGTTGCTCATACACTTTTGCATAGTGTAGTATTAAAAACAGAAGGGAAGAAAATGAGTTTTAGATTCATGGATACTGATTCTGTTGAGTTTGAGGCTTGAAAAAAAAAAATCACTGTAGAGATGGTTAAATACCCACTTCAAAGAGATGGGACTAAATGCCAGCACCTCTCTGATATTTCCCAGTACATTATAGTCTGTCAAATCCTCATTTCCTTAACTGTATATTGGCTGGTGTGCTGCATACTTAGGTACAGGAAAGTTCCTTGTGATTTTTAAAACAAAGTTAACATGAACATCAGATACTCCTGAAAAGCTGGCAATACAGCCACAGCTCTCAGAGGCTTCAGGAAAAGACCTGATGGTATGAGATTGTCTGAGAGACCTAAAGGGAGACATCAGATTCCCTGAACATGAACATATCTCATCTAATGTCTTAGAGGGATGTGCTTTTAGGCAATTGGGCTTGAGCTGTGGCCTAAAACACCAGTGTCTGTGGTGTCATGGCATGGACAGGAGAGCATTGTTGTCCTTCCACATCTTTCCCTCCTCCTGCAGCCACAACAGGTTGCTCACACCTCTTCACAAGGTCCAAATCCCTGATGGACTGCGGCTTCCTGGGGGAAGCAGTGGGGGAAGCAGTGGCAGCTGTTTTTCTCCTCAGGTTTCCATGAAATGAGCGTGGGCAGCCACTTTTCGCATCTATCTGGTGGCACACACAGAGTCTTGTTTCTGGGGGAGTTACTCCCTAGGTTGAACCTGAAGAGGTGGATGAAGCTGTGGTGGGATTGTGGGGCAGCATCAGTCACATTCCCATGCAGGAGGAGCTGGAGGGCACTGTCTCATCTGCTGAACAGGGAGCTTGTCCCTGCAGCAGCCGCAGTGGGAGGGAATGGCTTTGTGTCCTTCGCCTCTGTATTTAATCACAGTGGGAGTTGTGTGGTGGGGGCAGAGCTCACGAATCATGACAGGCATTTTGCTCCCACCTCGTGGGGCTGTAACACAGTGCCAGCTGTTAACAACTTCCTGCTTGGGTAAATTATACCAGACACTGCTTTGCAAAGGTTGCTGCAATGACTTTTAGACAGGAATTTATCCAGGAGCCATGACACAGAGCGTAAGTAATTGCAATCATATGATATCTGTGTCATTGATGGTTTCTGCAAATTTTTAGTAACTGCTATAATACAATGAATATCTGGAAAGAAATACAGTATTTTTCTGCTTTCTTAAGAATAGGAGATGATGCTGAAATAGGGAATAGTCCCTGAAGTCCTGCTGGGTATTAATGTAAATCTATGTAGTATGAAATACAGTCTTTCTTATCTGATATCATCTAAACTAATGTTGCACCCATGGAGCTACTATCAATTTTTTCTGTGTCTGACATAAATTTTTGGATATCTGTGTAATAATCTACCATGTAAATCATTCATTGGGTTCATGATAGAAGCAAGACTGACTTTGGACATGAGCGTGTGTCTTGTGCTATTGGTGTATGACTCCTTATTATCAAAAGACTCAGATTTTAATAGAATGAAGATTCCATACTCTTATGTCTCCTTTCTCCATATTTGAGAGTTAGGAATGTACAGGCAAAGCAAAGAGTAATTAATTTACCTTCTTGTTGTGGGTCTAGCTTTCCAAGTCAATTATACTCATGATATTGCTTCTGTTAACATCTGCATTTAAGTGAGTCACAGAACAGTAATGCTATCAACCAATAACACACCTTCTCCTCTTGCGGGGAAAGTACGTCTGGTGTGTGGCAGTAAAAGGAGGTCACTGAAAAAAAATTAATAAAAATGCTGAGGCAGGAATGAAAGCAGCATCACTTAACCTAAAATAACTGAATACTGCTAAACTAGATCTGAGTCAGACCCGTCCTTCTCATCCCAGAAGAACCCAGTAGATTGAATGCTGTATCTGGCCAGTGGGTTTTTTATCAATTTAGCCTTTATAGGTGAATTTATTTTTAAGGACAGGTTAGCAGATGAACTGACTCCCACATAACAAGGTGTAGGTCTTGTGAAAACTGTCAGGAAAAATGAGTAATAAATGCATGCTAATTTTTTTTTTTTTCACAGGCATCAGGGCTATGTTTATACCTACAGAGTGTCCCAAACAGAAACTGGATCCTGGAGTGCTGAGGTGTGTACTTCTCCTTTCTCTTCTGAAAATTTCTACATCTTGTCTCATATTCTTATAGATTTAATGAAATATATTCAAATTATTCGTGCTTCTGCATAGTCTGATTTTCATTGATGGTAATCGATCTGGAGTGTGCCCATCAGTAAAATGTCTTGGTGCCACTTCTGACAGTCTGGAATTCATAAATTAATTCCCTGTTTCACTTCAGCTGTTGCATAATGCAATAGTGCATTATTTTCCATCATTTTAAATGGCAAAAATATTTTGTTTTTATAACTTGACAAGCACAATCTGTTCCCTTCTATCTGTGTACCACTGATGTGGGAATATTTAAAGAAATTATTTTCAATCTGCATTGTTTTAAAGTTAATTTTGCTCCAGATCAATTCATCATAAGAGAAAAATATATACAGGGTAACCAAAACTTGGTACAAAATATGTTTTCACCCATCTGACAAGAAAACAGTAATTCTAGTATAGAAAAACAGTACTTGCAATACAGACAACTATTTGGGTTGATGGGATTGGGATGTTAACCTATATTTATTTTATGAATTTTTTGTTCTTTGGATGTACTCTGTGTATTAATTCATAATTGCTTTCTATTTGTATGTTAACAAACACTTATTACAAATATTATGTAATTTCTAGACAAGGATAATTCCTTGGCCATTATTATAAAAGAATCAGTAGCAGTGTTCTGAAAGACAAAACTGTTTCTCAAGGTTACTCAAAAGCAGATTAGGGAGTAGAAGTGACTGACATTACTGTGGAGTAAACAATTCACCCTTGGGCCCAGGACTCTGTACATCCTCTGCAGGAAAAGGTGCTGGCTACAAATCCATGATACCAACCCTTCCCTTAAGCAAACAGAAACCTTTAAGTAAATGTTGCTAAGACCACGCTGGCCTCAGCTGTTAGAAACAGCAGCACAGATCCAACTTTTCCCCATGGAATGTGCCTCCAAGGCCAACAGAGGCTCCAGATGCAGCTGATCCTTTCCTGTCTCTGCTTCCTTCCCTGTAGCTGTTTAGTCTCTGAGCAAGCTCAGGTCACGCCCATCTTTCAAGGACGAGGCAGGGAAATTAAAGCAGTGCTGGTGAAATCCCAGGCAGTGTGAAGACTCCAGCTGGTGCCAGAGAGGTTGGATTTAGCTCACAGCTGCTGGGTGAGAGCGCTGTCCCTCCAGTGTGACTACGCTGGCAGCACCTATGCTTGTCCTCCTTTGACTGTGGTGAGGAGGTGTTGCAAGAATGCCCTGAAGGATTTAGCACAAACGCTGGATTTTTGATTAAAAGCTTGTGTGGTTTCATTTCATAGTGTTTGAAAAGTTGCTAATTTAGAAAGTAGAAAAACTCCCACTTTTAATAAATAGGTAACATTTAGTTGTTGTCTTCGTACAAGACGTAGACAGGAATACTCAACACATAAGCCAGGACCTAATGCTCAGAGAAGGGTTTGCAAAGAGGATGTGTCCTTGTTGAAATTTATTGGTGTAAGGACTCCCCACTAAGCCCAGGTAGCTCTCTAGGTTGTCTTACTGGTGTTTGCAGGCTGGAACTGTCTTACTGATACATGCCAGGAAGTTATTGGTAAGGAGGTTAAGTGACTGACTGTAGTAAGTCAGGGTCAGAAATAGTGAACGATCACTTGTGAGCTTGCCTAAGAAGCATGGGGTGTCAGGTTTCTCTTGTAGTGGTTCAGAAGTTGTCTCTCTCCCAACTTTACATCACTGTGCTGCTGGAGGTGCTCGGTGCAGGGGGTCTGTGATGCCCTGGGGAAGGGGGAGAGCAGTGCAGCTCATTGACTCGTTTTAAGTTGGCACGTCAGGGGGTCCACATCCATGGCTGGCTACTTCCCTGTGGGCTGTGTGCATTTCTGAGGACAAGGCCCCTGTGCCAGCACCTCAAGCCCAGCACAGGTGCTGGGCACCCAGCACCCCTCTCACCTCTCACCTTTTGACTTTGCAGACAGCACCTGGGGTCCAGCGGAGGCTCTTTCGGAAAGTGCACAACCTCATCTCGGCCTTCCAGAAACCCAACCAAGGCATTGTAACACCCCTGCAGCACCCAGTCATCAACCACATGAAAGCCAAATATTCCCCAGGTACTGGTGGGGTGGAGGGAGCCTCGTCTGCAGCTAAGCAGAGCCCTCCATGGTGGCAGAGATGGAGGTCTTAGACTTATTTGTACGTTGAACTAGATAACAGAGTGACATTGCCAAAAATGTACCCTAACTTTGTTCCTGTGTGATTGAAATGCTGTCAGTCAGGTGCTCTTTAGAGACAGGGCCTGTCAATGTAATGAGAAAATGGATTTTGACTGTCTCCCTGAGTGCTACAGCAGCGATGGCTGCCTTCCCTCACCTGCACCCTTGCTCATGTAGGTATGAGCCTTCTGATCCATCCATTTTCTTGCAGTATTCATCCTTTCATATCTTTGTGATTATTTTTCTTAGGGAGGAATGAAGGCCATGACTTCCACCTGCAGCCATCATGAGGATGTTTCCCCAACTGTGACATAACCACATCTTCCAGTGTCTCCTCTAGTCCATGCTCTAAAGCAGAATGATTTATATGATAGTTAATACAACTCCATGAGTTTTCTTGTAACATTTACAGAAATGTGTATTTCATAGAATTTGTAGCTCAAAATGAAGAAGTTTAAGTTTCAGAATACTTCGAATTTGGAGTGAAATTTTTTTTTTGATTTTTGTTTGTTTGTTTTCTAAGAGAGGACAAAAAAAGGATGAACATAATATCTTTTCCCCCCTTTAAAATGTCAAGTAAAAAATATTTTTCCCTTCAAGATTAGTTCTTAATTAATAATTTGTTACTAATTTTACATTGCTGAACTTTGGAGTCTTCTTTGCTTTGTTCTGATTGGCATTTATGCAGAACTGGGCAAGTCCCCTTTTATAACCTTAGGAGAATTGTTTACATTAAAGTGTCCTTGCCTTGGGTGGGCTGTGTGTCTGTCATTCATACAGTTCCTAAAGATATTCCAGAAGTGACACTGTGAGGATCCCCACTAACTGCTTTCCCATCACACCAGGCGTTCTGCCCTGTAACAAAATCTGTAGCTTGCACAAATGATCAAAAGCATAAGCAACACACAGAGTAACTGAGAACACCCATTGAATTGGAAAGTCTGGTTCTTTGCTTTTAGGTGTTCTCTGAACTTGAAACAAGCCACCTTTGCATACAATTTAAATGGATAAACTATTTTTCGTGACAGTTTCTCTGCTTTCTTTTTCCTACCTATGTATTTCCATGCTGCTGCTGGGCTCCTGGAGGGGAGGTTGAATCTACAGGACTTGTCAGCTGTGCAGGGTTAGTGGGCAACACTGTTGCTAAGTTGTGACAATTTCAGTTCATGACTCAGTTTCTGTCTCACTGAAGGCCAAATTTCATTTGCAGTGAAATGTCCTGTCATATTTTACTCTGTATGTGTACATGTTGCTCTGTGCCCTCTTGGTACGTGTGCTTGTTGGTTGAAACAGGTCTTACCTTAACATAGTGCCATACAATAGCAGATCCAGCATGATTTCCTCTTCAATAAAATATTTAAAGGCTCTATTTTTAATTGTTACATAACTCAGCAAACGCACTGGCTGCTTTGCTGTCACTTGTGCCCATTGAATCTTTCCCTCCTCCTCTCTGCCTTAAGGGTTTCCCAGCCTGTTGTGAGCCTGTGGCAGCTGGTCCCTGGCTGTTCCTCTCCAGCTCTGTTGCTCCTGCAAACCATCCTTCCTCAAAGCCAACCGAGCTGCTGGGTGCTCTCAGTATGTGTGTGTAGCCCCAGCCTCCCTGGGAAGCCCTTTTCCTTCCTGAGTGCTGGGTCTAAAGCCCAGGTTTACCTGGCCTCTCCGGGGAACAGGAACAAGTGTGCTTGGAAATGATCCCTGGCAGATGATTGCAGGGATAAATGTAGTGGGAAGAACTTTGCCCAAGGCCTGTTTCCTATAGAAATGTCCCATTGGCTTCAATCAGAGGCTGAGGCTGCGTGTGCAAAACCTGAGGCACACGAGCAGCAGCCGCTCACCCGCTCTGCAGTGCAGTGAGCTGAGGATAACTTGTTTGACTAAGGCTGGCTCCAAAAGTGCATTGTTCTTCTAAAAAATACATAAAATAGACCAGAAGATGCCATTTCTGTTTAAAGCTGAGAGTGTTGTTTCAGTTTCTGATGTAAATTATTAAGACAGAGGCTTGTGTTGTTTCTTTTGGATACCCAAGGGTTTGGAATTGCTGTAGGCTTAAACAAGGTGGAAACAGAGAGAAGCTGATGGTGCCTGTGAGGCAAGGAGTCGATGTTTGGTTCTAGGAACAGTAAGATGGAAATTATATAGATTTCATACATTGACTTAGGCGTGAAGAGCTACAGATCCTTTCAGAGAGCAGCATCTGCATTTTGTGGGCATAACTGCCCAGATGATCTCTGTATCATCTGCTTCTTCCATCCCACTGTCTCTTCTGGGCTGCAGCCCCACCGGGATGCAGCCCCTTGCAGCTGCAGCTGCTCAGCCCTGTCCCCCTGGCAGCACTGCCACCCCTGTCCCCTCGCTGCCACAGCCCTGGTTCTGGCAGGTGGCTTTGTCGGTCACTGCATTACCTTGTGTCCCCTGACCCTGCATCCCCTGCTCTGCCCTCTCCCCAGCAAAGGCAGTGCTGCTCCCCTGCAGCAACTATCCCTCCCTCAGCTCCATTTTTGCCTCCCCGAAGCCACCCCCTACTCCCCATCTATGGCTGTGACAGACCTGCAGCACTAAATCAGTTCCATCTCCCAGGCTGCTTTTCATCCCTTTTCTACTAGAGCACCTCTTTGGACTCACTTCCTTCTCATCCATCCAACACAGCCCTACCAGCCTCAGCCCTCCTGCTTGGTAATTACCCAGCCCAGCTGCTCCAATGTTTTTCATCATGTAACCTTTCCTTTAGCCTTAAACATTCTCTTGTGCCCTTCCTTTCATGTGCTCCTCCTCTCTGCTTCATGTGCTGGGCTTTTTATTTTTTATTTTCCTGGGTACATATTTTTGACACCACAGTCATTCATCATCATCTATTTGAGGCAGCTCTAAAGAATGTGCAGATACTTAAACTTTGCTCCTCATCTTACTACCACGGTTGACTTCACTCACTCTGGTATTAGGAATGCAAATGCATTTAGCAGAATTATTTTTTTCTCTCTCACATTTGCTTTGATGAAATGTAATAACCTGTGCACAGAAACTGGCTGGGATTTCACCTGTAGTGAAACCTGCAGAGTTACAGGCATGAACTTCGGTGAATCAGAAGTAAAATTAAATCTTGCTAAGCAACCCCCTCCCCCCCCCTCCCACTTTTGAATCAACCAATATTGGCTAAAGTCCTTATTTAGCTCTATGGAAGCAGCTTTTACGGATATGACCAGAATATCCCAAATACTTGTGTAAACAAAGACAACATCACACGCCATCAGTTTGCACCTTTATTTTTTAAAAATGAAATAGTCAAAGTACTTTCTTTTTCAAATATCGACACATAATATATTAACTTTCAATATTTACAGCGTGTTGCTGGGATGTTCTTGTAGAAAATGCATGCTTCTGGTCTGAAACCCAGAGCAAAATGCATCAGACCATTTAACTGCAGCCATATAACATAAACCTGTACAGTATCCAGTCACTATTCAGCACAGGAGTTAGAGCAGGAATAAAAAAATTGGGATCTATTGTTTCCTAGCAACGAGGTTGAGGCCATTATAACACAATTTCTGTAAGATCAGAACCTCTAACTGGTGTTAGACAGAAAGTGAAGATCTTGGCATACATTGTAAACATTTTTTACTGTTGATGAGAAAGCTAAAAAGGAACGTTACTTTGACATATATCGTATGCTATGCTTCTTGTTCTCGTTTATTGACACTTCTGCCAGAAGAGTATGAAGACTGTAATGTTTTATCATGGTTCATACAAGTAAAATACTGTCAAGGACACGATCTGATATACTAACATTTATTAAAAGGCTAAAGTCCACCACGAGATCTAAGGAAAAACTGGAAATTGTCAAACACGTTTCCTTAGACAAATAATGGCAGGTGACAAATGCCCAGACAAATCGACAGCGAGTCCGACTCCACCATTCCCAGTTTCTGCCTGGAAGCAATTCCTCTGGCAGCCGGGGTGCTTTCGACCTGGTAATGTTTTGTATCAAGGAGAGGTTTAAATAACAGTCAGCATTTGACAGGAAAACCCTCAGGGCTGTTGGCGCAGCCTGAGCTGGGTGTCACTGCGCCAGATCAGCCGCACCACTGCGAGCGCCCCGAGCACACGAACACCCTGCTGGGGATCTGCCCATCTCCTTTGGCTCAGCTAAACCAGAGGAGCTCCTCTGCCTAAACCACCTTCCTCTTTGGAGCAGCACCTTGGCTTCCAATAGCACCCATTGCCATTGCTCACCCTGGAGAAGCTGCTGCCCTATGAGCCCAGCCCTGGCCGCTGGTGAGGGGGCTCAGTGGGCAGGGGGGACCCCAGAGCATGGTCAGAGTGTGAGGCCACCCCTGGCCAGCCAGTGCACAGCTGAGGAATGCAAAAGAGCTCAAACCAAAGAGCTAAGGTGTGTACACCCAGCTGCAAACTGACCAGTTCATATATATTTATTTGGCTATGTTCTACATAGATATCTATATATATATATTTATAACTTTGAAATGTTCTAGATTTGCTAAATAAATATGAAAGCAAAGGAAATGTTATTGTACACACTATTCATTTGGTTGTCATAAAAAATATAGCACGAATTTCTCATGGTAGGTACTTTGCTACAGAATAGTGTGCAATAGTGGTTTTTATTTTATTTTAATTATTTTCTTTTTCCACTTTCAGAACCTTGTTTGCAGTGCAGAATGCTAGCATCAAATTATCTGATCTAAATAACAGTAAAAATTTCCATGCTATTATTTTTCTTTTTTTCCTCAATTGGGTCTCTAGGCTATAGTGCAAAATCAAAAAGAAGAAAAAAGAAAAAAAGAAAATGAGATCTATTAAAAAAAAACCCCAAACAAAACCAAACAACCAACCACTGAGAAACTGGTCTAACTACTAGGAAAAAAAAATGGAGACTGAAATATTCCCTGCCTCCATCTGAGGTTGTTCATGAACAAGATGGTCCAAAGCTATTTGTTCATGTAGTTCTCATGAATCACTGCTGGCTGGCCCATGTATATCTACGACTTCAGTCTCCCATGCGCTTGCAGTAATAACACATTTCTTTAGCGCTGTAATCTCAACACAACATTTATATTCAGTTTCCTAAATTTATGAAACTGTTATGATGAAGGCATTTTTTTTGCTCTTGTAACTGGGCCATGTAATATCATGCGAGTCTTAATGGACCCATATTCTCATAAGAGATATTGTTCAAAATGTACCTTAGACTGCACCCAGGAAATGGGAAAATGCCAAATCTACTTCCAAAGACAAACTTGTAACACATTTCACTCTTAGACCTTTTGGCATAACATGAGAACAACAGTAATCAAGGCAGTATTAAAAACCACAGCTGTAGGTAATACAAAGTGCATTTCCTGCATATAATACAAATATAACTTTAAGAAACTAAAGGCACAAGCTAACTAAATAAGTATTACATACTAGAAATGCACAGTTCAAGGTAACTCTAATAGCTTCAAATATTTGTTTATAATGGATATTTAAAGCAGTTTGAAAATGATCCTCATTAGTGAATTGCAAAAAAGTATAATTGCTTAAAATATAAGTAAAATAGACTCTAATATTGACATCTTGGATCAGTGATAAAATACATCATCACATTTATGAATGCACTCTCTATATACAATTAATAAATTATTCTTCCATTGATTAAAAGCATATTAGAGGCTCAAGGATTTGAAGGTCCATTTTTAGGCTGGTGTGGAGGTATTCAAATTCTCCGTGATTGTATGGAAAATTACAGAAATCTGAGCTGTGAAACCTGGATGTTGTCAGCTCCCTGTCCTGTACGTTAGTTAATGATGAGCCTGATCACAATGTGTATGTGCAGATTTTGGTCCACAGTTCCCCCTGGCTGGGGATAAAGGAGGGTTTCAGGGGCCAGGCTCCCACTCAGCCTGATCCCGCACCCCTAAAGCTGTAAGGGCTCCCAGGGGAGCAGAGGGAGTCTGGGAAGAGAAGACAATGGGGTGAGGCTGAGAGCTGAGCTCAAACCCCATTGAGGGGCTCAGGTCTCAGATGCCAGTTCAGGCTCATCTCTAACTTGGGTACAGTCTGCTCCACTTGCCCAAAAACAAGGGAAAAGAGAAAACTGGAAAAAAGGAAGAAAGACAAAGAATGCACTTTGTTGGCTTCAGTAAATATGAAGAGAAATTGTTTCAATATATTACTATGTCTGTTTTGAAAGAAATGTGCAATAACATCACTGTTACGGATACACAGGCTCTATAACAAGACTTCTAGCTCCCTCTGAAAGTCAGTAAAGGAAATCTGCTTGCCCATCCCCCCCGCCCCGTGTGCCCACCTCACCTCCTGATAATCAGGTCTTGTAACAACGACAAGCTGGAGGAAGGATCACCTACTCTGCTATGAAGTAACTGTGCCAGCAGCGCATGATACCTTGGGAAATAAAAATTTCTGTCCATGCAATATAATGCTTTTCTATGTGCTCTAGATATTGAGCTGAAAAGTGAAGAGTCATCCCCAATATATCAACATATTTACTATCCACACTTAGGTTCATCAACTCCCAACCCACCAATCTTCTTCAGACTTGGAAAAATGAATACTACAACAGGATTATTAATTTGAGATGAAAAGAACACGATGCCTTAACCCAACAACACTGCAACTTCCAAATCATCTGTGTAAAGACGAGTCCTGGCCCAGTGACTACAGGCAGGACTGATCCTGCACGGCTTGTTACCGCTCCCTGTGGGCTCCCAGCTGGGTTGTCCCCAACGCACAGGGTTAAAGCCCAGCCTGGAGCACACCGATACCAGCAGAGAGCCTCCTAAAGATTACAGCTTGGCTGAAGCCCAGTAATGCTGTGCCACCCACATCCCTCCACCAGGCAGACTGGCAGCTCTGCGTGTGCTCCCAGACTGCAGTACATTCCAGTGCCAAGGGAAACCCTGGGAGAGAGACCCCACACGCACGAGTAGACACAATGTGGTGTTCAACATGGGGTGACTGGGGGTCGGCCACAACAGAGCAAAGGCCACAGGGGACAGCCTTGTATGTACTGAATCCAACACAAGTCAGATTTCTCAGGTTAGAAAATCCCTTAGCTCCTAGATGTGAGGAATGACATGTGCGGGGTTGGTGAGTAACTACGAAGTTTCCATACACAGTCTGGTTTCTGTATGCAAGCCCTGGAATTTATGGGAGATCTCACTGGGATAAAAACCACCCAGTAAATACGGGTTGCAGAATCAGGCTCTGTAACCTTTTAAATAACTGGTGAATTATTAAACCAACAACAAAAAAGTTGTGTTTCTTTAGAAGAAGGCAGAGCATGTGGTGCTCGCCCCTACCCCGCAGGGTTGTGCGGTGTCACCCCGGGCACCTCGCGCGCAGGTCGCGGCGCTCGGCTCGCAGGACTCTGCTTCTGAAATTTTTGAATACTGCCACACAAGAACTAAAAATTGTCACTGTCATCTCTCAAAGAGTTAAACAAACAATATTAAAATACCATCTTCTGTCACATTTAAAGGCAGTTGGATATGTTTTTTTCCTCTATATTTATATATACAGAGTTCTGATCTAGAAAAACCAATACAATAAACCATTTTACGTTTAAAAACAGGCAGTCTTTGGTGACGCAAAGGCAGAGATTTTCTTTGTTACCTTCTGCCTATTTCACTCTGTCTCATGAAGTGAATATTATTGGCACTGTCAGAAAGTTCGAGATACTGCTCCACAGATAAAACAAAATATCCATCGTAGCCTTGTACCCTCCCAGTGCTTAAAAGCTGCTGTTTCTCTCCATCTGTCCATGCTCGAATTCCTTCTTCCCCCTCCTGTAGCCGCCTCTGCTCCTTAGTCCAGGCCTGAGCCACGGCTCGCTGCCTGGCTATCTCCAGGACGTGGTTTTTTTCCTCTTCCACTGTTGTTCCATACCGCACGTTAAAGCAGAGTGCGCCGTGCTGGAGCTGGATGTCAGCAAAGCGTCTAGTCCTGCCGCTGATCACAGAAGTCATCTGCGACACCGTCACGTTGACGCCATTCTCCAAGATGCGGCGCCCTCCGGTGTTGCCGATGAGGGCCAAATCTTCTTCCAAAGAGCCCAGCTTGATGAAGTAATGGGTGTCTCGGCCCTCGATGGTGAAATGCAGGTTCTCCAGATAATGAGCGTTGTTGAGGATGGCAGCAATGCGCCGGCTGTCCTCGTTAGCCACACCGATAATGTCAGCTGTCACTATCCCATCCTTTATAGCGAATTTGATGCCTTTCCCGAATACTGAAGGAACAGCTGCAAACCTCAGTTGCTTCACTCCCTCAGAACACTTGCCATCACTATACCTGGGTGTCATAGGAAGTTGGTCCAAGGATATAAAGTTTCGGAGTTGCTTTTGTAGCTCACACTGAATGCCAAGGATAGTCTGGAAAAGAAAACACCAGTCAAGTTTGCAGGTGAGGCACCTTGCAGTTCATTCAGTATCTCACAGACCTTACTCATCTCTTAATCGCTTAGAATGGATCTCCAATTTGTTTGGAAAATATTGTACACACCTACAGAACCTGGGCATATGCATAGGCTTTCTAATTGCCTGTGATAGTGCTTTCTGTCTCTTGGACTCCTTCATTTCTAGAAAGCAAATGGAAAGATGTTTATCACAAATGCTATTTTTGTGTTTGTTCTTCCTTTAAATTCTTCTTCCCCCTTGAACTGTTACTCTAATGGCTGGTCTTTCAGCCCTTAGGCAGTTCAGGAAAAGCTGAACTCAAAGCCGTGCTCATCTTCTGTAAAATCATAGTAACAGGTTTTATATCCCATTCTTTAAGGAAAGCAGGTTGTGAAGGTCTTGAGGCACTAGAACAACAGGAACCAGGGAAGTACATCACATTTGTAGATCTTACTCCCCATAGAGGCTAAAAGAAGCTTCATTCTAACCATCTCTTTGTTGTTTAACACTATACTACCTATCACTACATCTTTTCTGTGCCTTGTAAAAGCAGTGACAATTTTCCATGGACATGCCATTACATGTGGCAAGACCCCCCAGCCTTCTGCACTTGGTGCAGTTGTTTGTGCATGGGAAGTGTGTTAAATGTTGTGAACTTTAACGTGAACTCTCAATGCTTTATAATTCCCTTTCCTGACTAAGAGGAAAGGCATCTTTACAAATTCATAGTTCTTTGTTAACAGATGCTCATATGATCAAATGCAAAACATGAATGCTTGCTCAGAGGTAGTTGGTCCTATTGCAGTCACATTGATTGCTGGACTCTGATAGCTGCTGCCTGGCTCTTCTTTATGGAAAATAAGCCCTGGAGCAAGGCTGAGATTTACAGACCCCCTACAAATCCATAGCAACATTTCTGTTTCCTGCAATAATTATGCAGAGGTACTGACTTGTAAAGCTGTTTAGAACCTCAGTGATTTTGCAGCTCCTGTGGCATCTTTGCTAACCCAGATGAAAATCTGCAGTTTTAATTTTTCAATTGCAAAAGATTTTCTGTGGCTTTTTCAATTTTCACATAAACACTTTTACTCTTTTGCCTATCCTGCTCCTCAAATTTGGATATTTTCGCTATGAACAGCTGCAAATTTCCCTCACTGTTTCTGTCTCCTTAAAGCTCTCCTCCACTCTGATGCCAGTACATAATTGACAACATTAAAGATTCTATCATTGTTAAACTATTTGTCTTTCCCATTATATCAAAAGATACAGTCACATTGTTTCCTTGGTCTCCAATACTTTCTAATAAAACTCCTTAGTTTAGTATTAGAAGCAGCTAAACTGAGTGTTTGCTAACCTTTCCAGGATCCCACTCTTGGGTTTTTGTTTGAAGCTGTAGAAGTTCATATGTTGTCTCCAAAGCTTCTATCTCTGGTTTTGGGAATCCAGGCAGCACGTTGTGCAACTGGAAACCAAACAGCTCTAGCCAACTTCCAATGTCTATAAAACAAGAAAAGGATGTTAGCAAAAAGGCACATAAATCCTAGAAAAAGGGCAGTCTGCAGAAATTCCAGCTAGGCAGAAATAATGATTTCACATCAATTTATGTTTCCCTACTAGTTACAGCATTTATTGTAGCAAACAAATTATTTGGTTACAAAGCATAGCTATACTCAAATCAATAGTGTTCCTTCTATCTATTTATAATGGAAAAAATTAAAATTAAGCTGCCTCCATTCTTCCCTTAATTTTAGCACTGAGAAAAGCAGCAGAAGCAACTATTAATTATTTTCTTGGTTACCATAAAGGCTATAGAAAACAGATCAAGCGCAGTCTATTAAAGAAATTACTTCAATACATTTAAAATTAGAGACAAAAAGTAACTTTGGACGTATACAAAAGATTTCTGGAATGTTGAATCCATACCAGAATTTGATAAAGAGTTTTCATGAGAAACGTGTTACTTTTACCTGTTGTATACTTAGCAACATCTTGGATTCTGCCAACTGGATAATTATTTTCAAATGAATAGAGATTAAATGGTTGTGGGACAGCATTCAGGCGCTTCCATATATGATGATTTGGTGTCGTCCACCGACCAGCAATGACATCATAGTCCCGCTGACCGAGATGAACTAATTTAGTAAGAGAATCATAAAGTCCTCCGTGAAAACCGATGATAACCTCAAAATCTGGATTAGTGTCCTGGTAGATCTCTCCATATGGGGTGTACAAAATTTCTTTTATGACTTGGCCTCGACTGCTAAACACAGCTAGAGGTGTTCCAGTGTTATCACAAGCAACATAATATTCTTCTCCACTGCTTAATTCCATCGCAATGAGATGACCTTGAAGATCATAATAGAGGGATGTTATTTCTGAGCTAGAATGATTGTACAAGTGAGTAACTCTTATTGGGTTGGAGAGATCAGCATAAAAGAACTGTAAGTGTTGTCCTAGGCTTGATTTGCTTGCAACTCGTCTTCCAAGACCATCATAACAGTATTGCACAGTCCAGCCAGACACTTTGTTGTACGCTTTGTTCAGCAAACCATTAGAGTTGTACTCAAAGATCTCATTGCCTCTTTGCCTGAGAAAGCCATCTTCATCCATTTTGTATTGAATTTCTCCCAGTCTGGTAATGCGATCTCTCAGATCGTATCTCAGAGGAGTGAGGCGCGCGCTGTTTCCATGGCTCAGCAAGTTGATGTTGCCATTAAGGTCATAGCTGTAGCGCCACTGGGTTTTGTCATTCACAGACACGGTCTGGAGTTGACCATCAGCATCGTATTCATAAAAATATCTTGTTATATTGGCATCTACACCAACACGTATATCACAGATCACCATGCGCCCCATGTTGTCATACTGGATGGTCATCCAGTAAGCAATGGACTTGAGGATTTCATATTGTACTTCGATCACCTGACCATTGGCACTGAAGATTTTGGTATGCTTCATCACAGTGGTGGTTATAACTTGGTTTAAATCATAATTAATTACACTGAATTTTCCAAATTGTTCAGTCCTGCCAGAAACATCGACGTAACGGTACAGGTCAATGGGAAGAGGTGTCTCGTTGATCATGGCCTGCATGCTCGTGACACGGAAGTTGTTATAGCTGTAGTCAAACCTGGCATTTACAAGCCCTTCTTCACTAAACCTGAAGATTTGGCGACCAATAAGTGGACCTGTCCAAAACAAATAGGGGAAAGAGGAATAATGAAAATAATGAATTACGCCCATAGTTTACTTACCCTACGGATCTAACGCAGACAGATCATGAACTCAAACATACCCTTAAGCCTTAATTGCTGCCTGTCTCAGAAAATACCATTAACTAAGAATATGTTAGATTATTCTCTCACAAACCTTTATTAATGCTTTCTCTACAAATTATTTATATTTTATTAACATTCATTTAAATGAATGCTGGTTTATTCATAATTATTATTTCTATTTACTTACAAGATAATTCTTAACTAAATTTATTTTACATGGTGATTTCTTTCCTTATATAAACAGTCCTTTTGAATTTATGTTAGATTATGGTGTAAACAGGGAAACTTGAAAACACAAACAATAAACCAACTTGATTTAGTATTTAGCAAATATCCACACAGTGGAATAGAAACAACCAAACATTCTAAGAGCTATTCCATACCAAGCAATAAAAAGAAGACTGTATTTCAAATGGGACAGCTATATTCACCTATGGACACAGACACAGAGATATACACACATATTTTTCTATTGAAACATAAAATATAAGAACTTGTAGACATAAAAGTAATGGAATTTCATGCCATGTAAGCACAGGATCAAATCCAAAAACTTTAGCAAAGTAGCCACAGTTGCACAAACCTGTTTGCCTGTATCTGATGGTGCAGATGAACCCATCATGCATTAAATGTATTGTTTTAATAACCCCAGAAGATTCCTCGTAGGTGAACGTGACTTGAGTAGTATCATAAAGAATCTCAGAGAGTCGGGACTGCTTGGTGTACTTGTAGAGGACTCTGCGGCCTGTCCCGGGGTACAGGGTCTGGAGCAGCCGCCCGTCCCTGGTGAGGTCCTGTATGAAGGCGGCGCCGCTGTCGGGAGGGGTGTAGATGTTGCGGTAGTAGCCGACGGAGAGCATGGTCTGCAGGGCGTGGCGCACCATGCTTGGCATGGTGACCGACAGCAGATAATCCGACTGGTCGTACTCGAAGATGTAGCGACGCTGGCTGTGCAACAGGAGCATCACGGACTGCAACCAAACAGCAAGGGCAGGGTAAGGGGCTGATCAAGCACGTGGTTATTCATCTAGTGAGTGCCTGAAGGTTATGGGAATGCTGAAACAACTGCTCGCTCTTGTAGTTTGCTTTTGTGGTCTGTACAATTCCAAGTGGAGCTTTCAGCTCCAGGAGACCTGGCTAGCAAGGTGGTACAAAACAGGAGGAGAATAATAATAAGACTAGAGGTAAGGATCTCCAAACTGGAAGGCAGATGTGGCTCTCAGTAGCATTTCAGCCTCATGCTGGCTTGCTATGTTGCTTTGAAATATTTAGGTCATTCTCTCAGGAAGCAAATATAGAGAAAACCTCTTCCTCATACACAGGCAGAGCATCTCCACCAGCAGATGTGCCTAAGGGAGCTGGAAAGGGGCAACTTTGTGTATATACAAGATGTTTAGCTTTTAATGGCACTCTGCATATCTCCAGCACAGACCTACCCTTTTTTTGTATGTCTTCTTCTAAATGCATGTCACTCCAGAGCTCACAGTACCTCCATGCTTACAGATGGATGAAAATAGTCTGCAGGTTCTTTGGTGTAACTACTTTTTAACTTTGACAAAGAATATAATTTCTACACAGGTATTTGATACTTGCCCTGGGTTGCTTAATTGTGGTTGGTCAATGAAATCTGGTTTATTTGTCTGCAAAGTGAATGTGCAAGCATGGCAGACTTTTTTCTGTCAATAACTAAAGTTTGGGTTCTGTAAACCTTTTTACTTGTCATGTGCAAAGTCACTGTGTCACAGAGTGCAAGCCCGCTGGTGAACAGTCACTGTTGGAACAAGTATAACAAAAACAGAGTGAAACTGCATGGGGGAACTCTGTAGCCTTTCCCCAGCTCCAGCAAGTGGTTTGGCTGGACCAGAGCCCTACACATCCTTGCCACACTGTCTGAGTTGTGCCTTAGTGCTGACACTGCACAGGTCTTAGCCCACAGCTCAAACCTACCAGGCACATAAGCAAATTTGTCAGGCTTCTGCATGGTTGAGACATGCAAAACAAAGTCTTCAAGGAACAGTGTGGCCGCTTTCTTACAGAGCACTGGGGAAAGAAATCAGAAAACCAGTATTTTTTTCCTCTAAGTTCAAAAATCTTCTCCGGGAAGGAAGTACCACAAGCTCAGCCCTGCAATATGTTAAGTAACATTGGCCCTGAGCCACTTTGCTCTGACAAATAAACCAAATGCTCATTCAAAGGGCCAGAGATAGGCTCAGCCTTGGCCATCCCCTCTGCACTCCCAGCCCCCTGCCTGCCCAAGATGTGTTTCTTCCTGCCCTTGGCGAATGACATCTGTCACCTGTACACCAGCCAGAGAGCACCAACATATGCCACTCCAGGTCACCCTGTGCCAACTGGTGACAACAGACCTTCACACCGAGCTAGTTCTGATCACTTTATTGCTGCTCAGCCAAGCACCTCCAACAGCACTGTGTTTATTTTGTTTCCACCTTCAGTCAAGAGTCTCCAGTCTGCAGTAAACCACTGGTTGAACTCTCTCCTAGCACTGCCGTGACGCCTCTCTCTATATACTGCTCCCACGCCTGTTTTTAAGCTGTCTGCCATTGACAGAGTATGAATAACAAGATCAGAAACATCCCCAATATAACTTTAGTGCCCCTGTGTGCCATTTTTACAGCACTTCATGGCTTTTCCACTTTTGTTCAGGATAGTAAAAGGACAGACAGTACTAGGGCTGGAGACTTAGTATCCTTTCAAGCCTATTAGAGGATACCATAAAGAGAAAAAAAATTAATTCCCAATTCATCCTAATAATATTACAATAGATTTTTCAACTCTGCGTAAATTGGGTTCTAATTGTTTTAAAGGATTTCAGAGAGTAGCTCATAAAACATCCAAAAAGCTGTCATTTTATTAAAGCAGCCAGAGCCTGGTCAACCACAGGATGATTGATGTCGTATGGTGTATCAAGACACACAGCCAGTGGCAATTACTGGGAGCTCTGTTGGGAATAGACAAATGCTGAGCATCACCACTAGATGTCATTTCTGTCCAACATACACATGCAGTCGGTCATCTATTTTGTCTGCTGGATTTTGGAAGCGAGTTTGGAGTGTTCAGGAGATTTTATATCACCATTAATTAATTGAGGAAAGTGACGAAAACAAGAGGAGATAAATCTCATCAGTAAGAATTATTTCCAATGCAAATATCATAGCACTTCTTAAAACCTTAATTATTTGAGCTAATTTTGTAAGGGTGGAGATTTTTGAAGATGTACAATTAACTCATCAATTGCTAGAACTGAAGAATTAAATAACTATGAATTGGAAGCAAACTATATAATTGATTTTTTTTCATATAAAGAATTATTGAGTCTTACGTGGTTTCAGACAACCTTTAGCAATCATTACATAATTAACACAATGAGTTATTGGCTTTAATGGAGCCACAAAGTGATATTTCAATGTCTGTTTTTGACAGTGAATTCATCTTTGGCACAAGGAACAACATCATGAAAGTACATTAAATAGCTGGGAGATTATGTGCATGGTGTGTATGATTTTCAGTAATTTTAATGACAAGTTACAGCATAACCGAAGCCTTCTGCTACCTGAACCAGTAGTCTTTTGCCATTTCCTTCTACAGGATCAGGATCTGGTGATTTGTGTAGAATTCCAGACTAACAGTGCTAAGTTATATGACTTTATTTTTGAGCTCATCATAAACTAAGAACAGACAAAGTGGTTTGGAAAGATAAGAAGTGTATATCTTTCCAAAATTACACTCCATTATGTCCAAAGAAAAAAATTACAGATTCCTCCAAAATACATATTGCCCAAATATTTGAAACCTGTATGAAATGCCTGTTTACTTGTAATTTGCAGAAGACCATGCAGACAAAAGAAGCCCTGACAAATTTATCTGAAGCAAACTTCTGAAGCTCCTGGGGTTTGCCAATCTTGTTAACACACGCAAGAACCATACTGCATGGAGACAGGGAGGGAATCACATTTTTATGCATTCTCCAGTCTCAATCATTTTTTTTTTCCCACTGGGTTAGCTTTGAGTTTTTTGAGGATCAAGCTTAAACACAGTCAAAATAAGTACAGCACAGTTTATCTTAAAAGTACACATTTGGAACTCTTTAGTATATAAATAACTTCAAAGTCACTGGATTTTGTGTGTGTAATACCTCCTATCAGTGTTACCTCACCTGCCCCCCACCCTCTATAGCTTTTCCCTGCAATTTACAGGTTCAGAGAAAATGTTCTGCAAACTCAGGGTGTATTGAGTAGTCTAAGACGTTGCTCTTTAAAAAAGTTTGAATACGAGTTCACACAAAGTTCTGAAAGCTTTAAAAATACTTATTGGTTTTTTGGTTTTGAGAGACAAGACCAAATGAGATGTTTCTACAGATGAAGGAAATGTTCCTCCTTAGTTTGTAAAACACTCCACATTTTGTGACCGTTACCTATAGATATAAATGAAAATTACAATACTCAGGGAATTTAGATGCAAAGTCACTATAAAAGCAGAGCAATAACTCATTTCATATTAATGTTTTTCCCTAAATGGCCTTCATAAATATCGAAGTGAACTTTCTCCTCACAGGATCAATCCCTTGTTTACAATGGAGCACTGAATAAGTGCAAGTTTGTACTCAGGGGCTCATAATTTTGGCTTAAAAGAACTGTATTTGTGTGGGGGGAAAAAGTTCCCTTTCAGTGACTGTTATCTTTTTGACTACTATCCCAAGTAGCAACATGCTTTTCAGCAGTGAGGGTATCCTTTATTCACTTAAACTTGAACTGAGACCAAAAAGTCATTTTTACCTACCAATTAAGCAAACCTGAGGTGCCGATAACTTTCTTCAGAACTAAACTATGGCAGGTTTGAGCAGGTGACATCTAGGTGTGTGTCCAGACACATTTTTATTTAGTTATGTAATTCTATGTATTTTCTGTTTAAAAACTCTTAAATACTCTTCCAAGAGGTAGCTTTACAACAGAGTTCACAAAATAATACCTATATAAAATGAAATATTTTTTGTCTTGGTACAACAATCAACTTTTTAAATTATTTACCTTTTCTAGATATGTGTAACTCCATATTTTACCATCTGCCCATGTTCTGGAAATGATGTTCCCACTCGGATCATACTCCATTTTCTCAGTCCAGGTTCCTCTTTGGATATAGGTGACTAATCCAGAATGTGAATATGTGATATTGACCTCATTGTACTTGCTGATGGGTGACCATAAGATGGGGCGTCCTGTCTGGTCATACATAATTCGCAGGGTGAATTTTCGATGATCATCATAAATCTTCCCTGTTCTGGTAACGTGATCGAAATCGATGGAGAGCAGGTTTCTGTTGTGGGTCTAAACACAAAGATACAGCAAGGTAAGAAAACAATGCATCCTAAGCACACCCAACACAGACAGGTCTGCCTCAGTGCTTATCAAAGAGAGCAATGGCTTAACATTGTGAGTTGGGCCTTCCTGAAGACAAGAAAATAGAAAAAAATTCAGATGAGAAATAGAAGGACCAAAACATAAACTGCTGCTTGTGCTCAGTGTTATTATACTTGACATTATAGGACGCTTCCATGAGCTAAACCCTCACCTCTGCTCTCACCTTTTCTTAAATTTTTCTTCTTTCTTCTCAGCTGTGGATGAGCTCCTTGTCAAGCCCACAAATTAAGAAAGATCTACTATCTCGCATCCTCTCTCAAGCTCTGTTAACGTTGACAGGTCAGGTGCTGCTCTGGCATAGCCCTCACCAGGCTGATGGCACAAAGGACAGAGCTGTGCTTGCAGCTCCTGCAGATCCTGCTCACCAGCGTCCTCACGCTCCTTCACAAAGCCACCCTACTCCCAGAGCTCATGAAAGCCAGCAGCAGTGGTGCCTGGTGCCAGCCAGAGTCCTTGTGGCAGCTCTCTCACCACATCGGGACCTGCAACTTTTGTTAAACTCGCTGTGTCTGATAGAGGGACAGCAACCCAATGCTCAGTTTGAAATCAAGTTCAAAGCTGAGCCTGATTCATGAAGACAAAATGTATTTACCAGTGCTATCATCATCTGCCTCCTTACATCATTTAGCCACTGGACAATCACTGATAAACGCCATTTAAATCTGAGATATAATTTAGGGAACCATAAAACATTGTTCATTGACTTGTCTTTTTCAGATCAATGCTCAATATGCTAATTGTATTAATGTACCACATTTTATCTAATCACTCTATTCCAATTAATAAGTTCCTTACAGCAGACATGATGCCAGTGCAGGTGTTAGCACAGGGCATGGCACAGTGCTTGCTCCTCACTGAGACCTGGAGGCACAGCCGCAGAATAAAAGGTTAATAAAACTTGTTTAATAATTCAAGCTGTGTTTAGAATGAACATTTTTTTTTCTTTCCCCTTTCTGTTTTTAGATACAAAATAATTCGAGAATCTGGAAGAAGCAGGTGTTCTTTCTTCAACTACCATTTCTGGGGTTTTATATACACACATGTCTAACTTTAATAGTGTTCATTTACAATAGCTGTAAAATACCTATATACCCCTGTAGACTGCTGTAACTATTACAATTTATGCTCTAATGATAGTTAAGGAGCCCAAGTAAAATGTGATGCTCAGTTCAACTATATTTGCTTGTATACAACCTGATGGATTAAGTTTAATATATTTTTTAGCAAACTTCTTGAAATTTCTGAAAACAAATCCTCTTTGTGGCAAAATAACTGAAAAGCAAGCAGGGGGCATACTCTGTCTCATATTCATTTATGTTCCATGTACATGTTTAATGTCCTTATTGCTATTATTATTATTGTAGAATGCAGTTAGGAGAGAGGAAAGTCTCAAATACAAATTGCTTGCAATCTGAATTTCAGAGACTATACAACAAATAAGAACGAAAACCAAACAGAGACAGAATTAGCAGCAAAGTGGAAAGCGGCAGTAATTGAAAACTCACTGAGTTAAAATAAGGTTAAAATACTTCCCTTTTATTGCAGATTTTATGTCTCATTTGTTTACTTTCTTATACTAAAGTTAAATTTAATGCCCTTCTCAAGGTAAGAGAGGATGATACATGGATAGTATGACTCATCTCAATATTCTTATTGACAAGCTGATTTCAAATCCTGGTGGCTTCATAAAGATGACTCCAACATACATACAACACAGCAAGGAGCTCAAGCTCCAAGCTCATGTATTCTGGTATGAGCTAGGGAAACTGGTTTCTGAAAGCAATGTCAGGTTGGAATATCAGCTAATGAAAACAGGGAGAAAATTCAGCTGATTTCAATAATGTTAGAAGCGCATAAAAAGATGTATTTATTATATATTTTTTAAACATTTGTTGACTCTACTTCCACTAGTTTTATAGTTAGAAATTTTGCAGTGTAAATATCACACAATTGTGTACTTCTTTGGGCTTTCATTTCCAAGCATAGCCTGTCCACAATGTCTAAGTCAGATGAGATGATTGCATTATTTCCTTGTCTGTGTTTGGATTTGAGCCAACGTAAACTCACAGACCCTGGTAGAGGACTTGGTCCCATCTTTAGAATTTGCTGTAAATATGGTAAATAGACTGGTAAATAAAGGGAGATCATTTGCTAAATGCAGTAATGAACATGACTGTCAAAGCCTGTGTCTGCAGGACTTTTGAACTGAGGCCAATGAGTTACTTCCTTTTTTTCTTATTAAAAAAAAAAAAAAAGGTAAAAAATAAGTAAGAAAGGCCAAGCATTCAATTTTCAATTTTGCAGATATTCAGTTATAAAACCTGGACTGCATCCAATGCCAAGTTCCTCAAGGTATGCAAAAGTCAGGAGGGAACGGAGCTGCATTCTAATCAGTGTATTACTATGCATCATGCTCATCGCTTTTAACAGCAGTCTTTGCTTCATTTTTAGAAGTCAATTAAAATAGCAGTTCAATTGATAAAAAAGAAGTCTTGCTAGACTAAGATTGATGTTAAAATGCCTGATTGTACATAGATTTATTATTAATATAAAATGCATACATGCCCATAGATTGTTTTATGTACGTTCAGGAAGCGTCGGGGCAGACAGTTCTGCACTTAAAGGAACCCTGTGGTTAATTCCTTTTTCCCACATTGATTTAGATCCTGAGATAAAGTTAGATGTCTGTTCTAGCATTTCAGTTAACTTACTCACTTCTGCCCTATTTCCAGAGCAGGGAATTCACACCATGCAAAAATCCAGCTTTTTAAAACACAGTGTTTCCAGCATTATTCAGAATGTGCTAACAGTGGCCTCTTTCCAAAACTGGAAATAACACTAATAGAGTGACACGCTTTCAGTATGGTTGCTAATTGCGATCAGAATTAAAAAAGTTGGGGCCAGGCAGAGAAGGAAAACCTTTATTCTCTTTCTTCTCTTCAAGTAGGTCATCCTTTATCTCATCCCCAGCTACCTGCCTTCTAATTTATACCTTTTAGCACTCAAAAGCCGTTTGTTTCACTGACGGTATCAGGACTGATTTTTAAGTATCTTCTTTATACCTCATTTCTATGCCTTTTTTTTTCCTTCTTTCTCAGAAAACTCTTCCATTGTGCTGTTTTTTTTTTTTTTCTTTAACTGAGGGCTCCTGCAAGTCTGTTCATTTCCGCTGAGACTGCTCCAATCCCCAGAGCTTTTCTCTACATATATTTTCAAAGTTCAGCATAGTTCTTTCTGCCCTATATTGCAAGCTTTCTAACAACTTCCTATTGTGCCAGGTATGGCAAATTAAATGTTTAAAAACTTCCCTTTAAACATATAACTCACTAGAAGTTTTCAGGTCTCACCAGAACCTCATCCTGCATAAGGACTTCTAATGATAATACTTTTTTTTTTTTCCCAGCAGTACCCAAGGATCTGTCAACAGTAAGCCCTAAATCCATTTCATTATTTGGCATACTGTCTCAAACACACTACAGGATGGTACTTCTGCTCATGCTGTGCCGAATATTTCCTTTAATCACCAAGAAATCTCTGGGTAGATTCCTTTGCCTTCCTCACCAGCTGCAATGTCCCAGCTCCTTCCATCTTAACTGACTCTCCACTCCATCAGCATCACATGCAAGCATCTCAGTGCTAAAGCTGAACTCCAGGACCCATATATTTCTGCTATTCTCCGAAGTCCTTTGTCATGGTATTAACAGCCTCAGGAGACCATTTTTCCCTTTCTGATTTTAAGTGGTATTCATGTGAAAAACAGAACTGATCTCATAAAAAACCTGTCCAGCAAAGTAGCAATCTCTTTGAGTTGTAGTGTTACCTAATTAAATGCTAAATTTTGACCATCTGTCATTTTAATCTGTGAGTTCCCCTCACAGGTAAAAATAAACCAAGGATGTAATGTTAAAGCAAGTCTTAGAGCTGTGGTGCAACCCAAGCAGAGGGAGTGAGGGAGTTTGAGAGCATGTGGGAGAGGGGAGAATTAATACACAGCCTGTCTAGGTACACAGGGAGGCTCTACATCACTTGTAGGAAAGGCACTGGCCAGGACACCCAAGGTGTGCACAGCAAGATCCTGTGCCCTGGGCAGTGGCTGGCACCTGTTAGCTCCCCCAGAAGAAAGAGGGTTAATAAATCTGAGAGATGCAGGATGTAGCTCCAACTTTGCTGCTGTGCCAGACTAACTACACATTGTCCTTTGCTCACAGCTTCTTCCAAAGCCATAATTAAGTTCTTAGTTGAAAAAGAAGGGGAAGAAAAGCAGTAATTATGTCTTAAGGTCAAGTCTTACAACGAAAATCAAACAGAGATCAAATATCCCCGAGACTGTTGGAGGAGTTTGGTTTTGAAATTCATGGCTGGGGCCCATCATTGATACAAATTTTCATTGCTATTCTAACAAAGTAGAACATTTCAACGTGATTTTAGTTCAATGACTTTCAAAGAGAACACTGCACTTTACACAAGAGGAAGCCTTACCCTTAGCCTTCTCTCAAAAGTGGAGATATTGCCTTTGGTCTGCTCCCTCCTTTGCCTCCATTCAATGAGATTTGAGTTATGCTCTCCAGGAAGGGAGATATTGCACTTCCCTAGCGTGGGGCTGACAACCCCTGCTAGAATGTGAGGTTCCGTATTCAGTGTGATTTCCATTCCACTGGCAAAGGTGACTCTCAGAGACCCATCTGGGCTGACCCGGTAGATGTTCTGTGTGTTATCTGTCAAAAAACAACCAAAACCAGGGAACAGAGAGAAGTTCAGGTCTGCAGATTTACAAACCAAACGTTAGGTGCAACAGAGCTTTGTTAGCCAGGGAGGTTACAGACAGCTGAACACACACCAACTGCAGTGTGAGTTTTGTTACCTCCAGGCTTCCCATGTCTGAAGAGGTTTTTATTACATGGCCTGATGACTTCCATGTGAAGGTTTCCTGCAGCAGGAATAAAGTATTTTTGCTTTCAGTTTAAAAGTATGTAAACCCATAGGCTGAGTATTGACCACTGATATTGTGACAATTTTAGCATGTTGGGATCTGTCAACAGGACAATGCACTGCTTGAAAGACTGCAAGAGTATCTGAGGTCAAGCATGAAAGCTATTTTCTAGATGTCTAGGGTGATGGCCACTCTCCCATTCTGTCCCTTTTCCCTGTACCACTGTACCAAAACCTGGTCAGGCTGGGGCTATGAAGGCAGGAGGTTCCTGCAGCTCAGCTGCCAGGGGGAACTCCACCATAAACCTGAGAGTTTAGTGCTAACAGACAAAACAATGAAGCTGAACTCACTCCAGTTAGGGACTATCCAAAGCATCTTTTTTTTTAAGCTGGTCCACACAGAAGTAACTGGTCCATCTCTCAAGGTGTGAATACATGGAAAACTGTTGGGTATGTCAGAAAGTGAAGATAATTGGATGTAAGGATACAACACAAGACTGGTTGCTCACAGGGTGCTTTGTGATAGTGTTGCAGAGATATGGAAATATGCTAATTATATGAATTTATAAATATGACAGGTATAATCATAACTAGAGCTGTTAGTTTCTGGCACTGCCCATAGTATGCAAGCATTTTCCTGAGATAGACTTTGGTAATGTATCAATTTTGAGAAGTTTCAGATTTAAGGACAGACATAAAATCAGGCAGTAGATGAGGCAGAGTGTAGATGGAGTCACTTGGACAAAGCCTAACAGGTGACACAACAATATAATAAAATTATTTGCACTTATGCAATGCTGTCTCTGCCATGCAATAGTAGAGAGGAATGAATGGGTATCTTGTGAGGTGATCTTATAGATCAAAAGTTGAGAAGAAGAAAACTTCTGTGATGTGTTCAGTTACAAAGCTTTTCTGTAGCAGACCTGGAAGGAAATCAGAGAACTATTTCCCAGCACTTGCAAAGCCTGAACAATCCACTGACAACAAAAAAAGGACAAAAGCCCCCAGATTGATAAAAATGTATAAAACTGTATAAAATCAGAACTTTGGTGATGAACTTGCAAAATCCAGAGGAGGACACTGGGGCATTTCCATTAGGTTGAGAGCAATTTTTTTTTTTGAGAGATAGGATATTGGCAGGGGAATATTGTGAAGTCTACAGGGGTTGAGTCAAAATCGCATCCCAAAGGCAGTCACTAGCAGAGGTGGGTCATGTTTTTCCCCTTCCTACAAGGTCTGTCACCAGGACACAGAACTACCAGAAAGAATTCATAGCATTGGACAAACAAGGCATTTCAGGGCTAAAATGTCAGTGGAACTTGTCCTTCTTCTGGGAAGTATTTCTGAGAATAACAAAGCTCAGAGTATTAGAGTTTATTCCAAGTCCTCCAGACACTAAAGCAGAAAGCAGCATGTAAAGGTTGCAGACATTGGAGATTTCAATAACTAGATTCCATCTATGGGATTCTTCTAGGAGGAAAAGAATTCACTTGTGGTTTGTTTCTAATTGGTACCCCAGGAGAACTGTAAGCAGTATCTAGCTGTTTGTGCTGAAGCAAGGAAGAAACAAATGAACTAATTCTAATGTCCTTCTTTCTGGCAAACAGTTAAGAATGCACTAATGTATGGGGTTTGAAACACAATGATTAGGGGAGAAATAACAGAAATGCTTTCATTACCTTGTTTTAAAGTATATATTGTAGAGGTAGCTGAGAAGTTTGTGGCTGTGATCACATTCTCTCTGTTTGAAGTATCAAGTTCCACTCGTGTCAGTTTTTCAACGTCGCTGTGGAAACTGCTGACTTCCCCAGTTGGGAAGGTTGCATTGGTCAGATGGCCATCAGAGTCATACCTGCAAGACATGATGTTAAAGAGCCATGAAAGTACATAACTATTGTCATGTAAAAGACTTCTAAAAGTAAAAGAAGAGGGAAAAAAGTAAGAAGCATTGTCAACACTGTGCAATAAGTTAAAAAGGTAATAACTGTTCCATTTATTCACTCAAAATGCATTCTGTCCCTATTCTGAATTCCTGCTTAGAGGCTCTTTCAGTGGTGCTGGATAAAATACGACTGGAAATCTATAAGATGGCACCTACATCACTCAGCTTCTGACAGAGGTTTTCTGTGCTGGTTGGGGTTTCCCCCACTGGGCTGTGATGCAGGAGTGAGGCCACTGGAGGTCACTCGGTGTTCAGGCAACCAACTCAACCCCAAAAAGGCGTTTTCATACCCATAGGATTAAATAAAAATTCTTACATTCTGAAACATTTAAAAACTGCCTTTTGTCACTGATGGGTGAAGTGCATAATAAGAATGGTGAATATAAAAAGGGGATCTAAAGCGTAACAATAGCGATAAAATTAGATTGAAATCTGCAGCAATTAAGTTGCCTGCATGGGTTTTACTCTTGTGTTACGTTTCCCACAGGCCTACTCAAATCAGCAGGAGCTTCTCATCAGAAGTACCAACACCAAAATCTAGAGCACCACATTCCAGTTCACCTAAACTTCATCAGTGCTAAAGAAATTCTTGTAGTTTAAGGTACTTGATGTGAGTCAGGTCATGTCATCAAAAAGTCAGTAATTAATTCCAAAGCTCTGGAGTAGCATTTTTAACAGGTCTTTTTAGTACTACCAATATATTTGTTCTTTCTGACAGTTCATACAGAAAACAGTGCAGAACATTGCTTGGTGCTTGATACTGTTTCATATTAATGCCTCACATCTTAAAAACCTTATTGATGCTGACATGTTTTTATTCATGTAAGACAACTCACTGATATTGCAGATGTGTTTGCATGAGCAAAACCAACTCATGTTCATAAAACAGAAACTTATTTGTGCAGGTAGGAAAACATAATTAAGTTTTCAAGTTTTATTAACTGTCTCCTCTCATTGACAAAACATATCTTCAGCTGGCAAAGCTGCAGTGCCTTCAAAGGAGCTCTTCCAATTCACATCAGCAGCCAATCTGGCTATATCCTTCTCTTTAAGGTGTTGGCATAATTTCCTTAGTTCAGGACAATTTCCTTAGTCAGACAAAATCTACATGTTACAAGAAGTATTGGTGAAAAAAAGTCAGGATTTTTTCTCTTCCCTCCAATATTAAAAAAAAAATAGAGCAGCTGTTCTTTTCCAGTGAAACACTGGAAAATGAACTAGTGAGCATCTTGTGGCTTTTTTGACAAATAAAATTAATCAAATGCTAAATTCAACATAATCTCTTTTTCAGCTCTTAGCACCCTCATATACATCACACAACTTATTTACATTCTACCCTTATGCTGGTTCTGTGCAAGTTGACTGGGTGCCACAGGCAGCGATTAAAATTGACTCAGATCACTACTTTTCATCATTAGAAAACTCCATGAACATTGGGCAGTTATATTTCATTTACTGCTTGATCAAACAGATATGACAGCTTGCTAGGGTATTTGGATTTACTACTGTATCATAGAAAAATCCCCAAATAATGCACTTTTAAGGTGCAAATACAGCCAGTTTATTGGAATGTACTTGTGCACAAGACACAGGATCCATCTTCACTAAGGATCTAGTTTTGCTGCTGATGAGATACAAAACTCCCTGTGTAGCTGAAAATGGGATAAACTGTTCCTGGCTGGCTGGCCAGACAGGGTACTGAATCATAATGAGACCAGAGCACATGCCAACAAGCTCTTACTCGAGTAGATGGTCCCACTGACTTCAAGGAGGACATGCAGAATAGTGTCTCAGTATCGATTCCACAGCGTGATCATCTAAAGGGTTTTTTTTCTTCCAGATTGCTCCAAGAAACCTAACCCTCTGAGGACAGGTTCTGTCACCTTCCACATGATAAATAGCAGCACACTGGGACTTAGCTCCAGCAGAGCAATGTCCTACCCATACTAATAGGGGTGGAATCATGACATACTTCTTAATGTTAATTTGGGGCTCAGTTATGCCACTGTTAATCATGTCAGTGACCATTTAATCATGCAAATAATTGCATTGATTTCAGTACCCACATGAGAAAGTGTTCACCAATATTTGAAATGCACACATGGGGATATAGCTTCACAATCCATTTGCATTTCTATGTGTAGCACAGTTAAGAGTTATATCATTTCAAAGGGAAAGCGGTCTAATTAATTTTTTCAGAGAGAGTTGTTTCTTGCAGGTGTTTTCTTGTCCTTGATTTAATAGAGGCCCAGTGCTCCCCCTCCCCTTTTACAGCTTTAATGATGCAATATTAAAAGAAATCTAGATGACTGAAAATTGTACATTAGCTATAATTTTATGCAAGAGCTCTTTCAGTACTTTCATTCCATCAGATTAGAGTAGATGGATGACAAGTACTTTTGTAGGTGGTTTTCTACCTCTTAATAATTTCCCTCTGTGAGTGAATCTGACATATAGGTAGATGTTCTGAACAGTTCATTATCTTTGCTCATATTCCCAAGTATATATGATACGTGTTGTTAAACAAACTCATCTCTATTTCAGCTTGACAGTGCCACGGGTTGAACTTTTGGATGGGAATGCAAATCTAGCATAAGCAGAGAAGATGATTCCAAGCAATTTGAAATATGCTCACATGGTAATTCTCTTAGTTTCCAATGCTACGTTCATATAAGAGCTTGCAAGCATTTCACATATAAGTAAGCCCTTCAAAAAATTCCAATTTTCAAGTTGAAATTGGCTGTCAGTACAGAATGTGACCTGTCTGGAAAATAATATCTGGTTAAAGGATAACGAAGGACCATCACAGCCCATGACCTATTCATGGCAGCAGGTGAGCAGCATCTCCTGAAAGCACACTGACTCAGCACAGTGTTGATTAGAGCCTGCTGCCCCTCTGACTGCAGCACATGGGGTGACATTCTGTAACATTCTGTGTATCAGTCGTTCAGGAACTCGTAATATATCATGAATATGACATAAAATAATGGACTGTACATAAATATTAATGACATGGCTTCACCATTTAATTTTGTTATTGTTTTTGCAATGCTAAGAGTTGTATTTCTTTTCATTTCTGTTCTGTTCCATTGACTGATCTATGCTGGCAAAAGTGTGGGGTCATGCAAAGCCTGGACAACTCAAAGCATCGGTGAGGACAGTGTTGCCTATCCTACAGTTAAACCTGTGAAAGCATGTAAAACTGTTTCATTTAGCAAAATTTCTTTGTTAATCATATACAGCTTATCAATCCTCCCAAGGCACGGGTATTTCTTCATGAAGAAACCAATATTACATACAATTGGAGGCACTTGCAAGCAGGTAAAGTCCTTTAAAAGATCTTACTACACTTGAGTCATACTTTAACAAGAAGAACAAGCAATAATTGTGTGAAATGGTTTATGCTCTGTCAGTGTGACAGAGTAAAACACTGAGATTGAAAGGCACATGACTAAAAATAATCTGCTCTCACATGCTCTAACAATCAAGGCCCTGCAAAAATGCATGGTGTTCAGCATTTACAAGTAACAGATGTGACTTGGAGCTACTGTAAAGGCTTTTTGAAAGTGTCATTGGTCCATGGTCTGGACTGACACCATCCTCAAGTGGGGATTTAAATGGGTCACTCTCAGTGCTGAAATCATTACTCCTTGAAGACTCTGAACTAGGACTGCAATGTTAACATGATTTCCATCCAACACTTGTTGCATCCTCAAACAGGGATTATGACAATTAATTATAAGTAATGAAAAATCCTAATACATCACACCTCTTTATAAATAAAAAATGAATTTTCTCTTGGTTTGTTCTCTCTCTGGGACCAGACCAGGGTGTTCTGACTGCATCTTTAACTGTCTTGTCTTGCTTTTTAGAAGTCCTGTCGATGGTCTTGCTTTTGAAGCCTTTTCTTATATATACAGCCTTTTGCTATTACATATCCTTTTGCTATTATATATCCTCTTTCCTGCTGATAGAGACAAGTTCCCTCTTGTCTTTGAATATTCCTTCCACTGAGATTCTCAATTTCCTTTGCAACACTCCCTTCCCTGATGAGTATGCTAATTTTCCCGGTTTTGCCTTGCTGAAGAATTTTGCAAATTTCTGATTCATATCACAATTTGCCTCTACCTCTTTAGTTACAAAAAAATCTCCACTATCATATTTTCATTTAGAGAAACAGATGCACAATATGAAAGTGCAAATGAAGTATAATTTCAGGCAGTTTCTGCTTTACTTAATGGGCATAATGCACAGAGCTTTTACATGTGACAGGCTTTGGCATCTAAGAAATTTCATTTTAAAAGCTTGTGCAACAGCACTATTTGTCCTCTCTCACACAGTGTTAGTAGCAGGGTTTCTTTTTAAATTACTAGAACTGTCAAAAAAGTTTTAGTATTGATTTAAACTACAGTTCCTTGCGTCAGGCATATTATGTTATGGACTTACTCATACACAGTTGTCCACCCGTTTTCATCACTTTTGGTTGCTAAAAGCCCCGTGTTTCCAGGATACGTCATCAGAGCCAAGTTGTAGCCTTGGGCATAAACTCTTTTCAGAACCCCATTGCTGCTGATTGTCAGCCAGTACACTTGGCCCCCCGGCACGACGACCCAGAGGGGCAGCCCACTCGTGTCCCTGCGGATGTGAACCGAGTTCCCGTTGCTGCTGGTGATGGTGCCAACATCCCCCTCCCCGCTGTAGGTGAAGTTGTAGATGTAGTCCCTGGTGATGAGGTTCAGCGTGTGCAGGTGGGTGCCGTTGATGGTGAACTGATACAGCTCCTGGTCGGCGGGCGATGCGATCTCGTACAGGTTGGTGTCGCTGAGGTGAGCCTTGTTCCGGCTCACGGCGCGGATGCGAACGTTGCCAAGGTCTGCTACGTACAGCGTGTCATCAGGAGAGACTGCTAGGGAGGAAGGTGCTTTCAGCTTTGCATCTTTGGCATATCCACCATCACCTGGAGGAGAAATGGTAATTTTTGTAATCTCTAATATCCTTATTTAAGCTGTTCCCCTAAGCCTGACACACTGCCTCTCCTCAGTATCATTTACAGGTCAATAAACGGATATCCTCTTCCAACTAATTGAATCCCTATTATCTAAGGTTAGTGCAATTCTAAATTAGTCTCAATGAAGACAAACAGGAATATAAATTATCTAATTCACAGCATTTTTGCTAAGCCCCAAACCCTGCTGTTCAGGAAAGCTTTAATGCAAAATTGTGAAAGAAAAAAACATGACACCTGAAGTTTAATTCCCTACTTATTGTCTGTTGGCATGTATTTATAAAGTGAAATTGTGTTATAAATAAAACAAAAAGAAAATAAACCCCTGTAATTCAGCTAAAATGACATTGAAGTAAAGATTAGTTTATACTTATTAAAAACTCAACACTACAGGAAAACAAAATAAGAACACAGTAGTCAAAAAGTGCCTCGAGAAACAATCTCTTTCAATATCTTTTGACAATTTACTTGTTTTGTGTAATTTAAGGTTTGAGGAGGATATTTGCATTACCATGGGCTGTATGTGCCTACCAAAATGAGTTTACATGAGCAGGACCAGAAAGAAAGCATATTAAACCTTGCTCTTAGAGAAAAACATTACTGTTTGTGTTGCTCTCTTTCTCCTGACTGAGACATGAAATTTGCTGGAGTGTTCGAGCATAACCTATGCTTCCTGGGAGACGGACAAACTAGCAGATCTTTCTGCCAAGCTGATCCTGCCTTTCCCCAACTCAGCCCTGGCACAATCATTAGATTTGCCACAGTTTTTAATTTTTCAGCACTGAGTGTAGTTTCTCTCAATAGGAACCCTGAACAGGATTCTTTTCAGCACTGGTCTACCATAGCCACCACTAAAGGTGGCAGCCCTTGGCAATGCACAGGAGGCTTTGATTATCATTGCAATGCTGGGTCAGCAACACACCTTCTCTGCAAGACCATTTGCATTTTTTCCTCTCTGTTCTTGACATACTTAATGTTTTCTTGTCAGTAATTAACCTTTTACTTGAAATGAGAGGCTTAAGAATTATGATGACATTATTATGGAGCTGAACATGGTGGTTCTAAGAGATGACAAGATGGCAACACACTGCACACCTCTGTATGGGAATGCTGTCCTTTGTCTCATTCTGAAATATGTTTTTATGAAATAAAAAAGCCATGCTTTGTTTTGGCTCATACAGGAAAGAGAACCTGAGAATGTGCAGTGGTGGACTGCAGGCCTGGCACTGGCTCTTCCAGCTTAAAACACACAAAGAAGAAATTCTGCACATTGTGTATTTGCACCATTTTTCTGGTAGTGCAGTGTGACTTGAGTGATGAGAAGGTGTAAGCTAGTGTTTTGCACTGGATATGAAACACCTTGGTACTCTTCTTGGTGAGAAAGGCTGCCTGACACAATAGCATTTAGATACAATCTGCACTGGAACTGGTACCATATTCAACCTGGGCAAACACAGCTGAAACAGCAAGGCAGACTTGGAACTAATTCTCAGTGGTGTGTCACCTCTGTATCAAAAGAGGGAAAGCTAGGACCATCCTGACATTCCTCCAGTGGTAAGCGGAAGACTCACATCTCAGAAGACAAGGGATTAAATCTGCAAAGGTATGGATAAGGTTTGGAGCTATCCAAGGAAACAGAATCATTGCTTTTCTCCCCTTCCCCTTGTCACTTTGCTAATCTGCACCTGTGTCAAAGGATCTCAACAGATAACAGATAGGAAATAACCAGCATCTCCTTACCTGAAAAACAATCACAATTAGGATCAATCTTGCAGTCACAATCTGACGGGGCTCCAGCAATTACAGAGATTTCGCCATTGGTTGTGACCTGTTGGATACGGTTGATCTTCCTTTCATCCGTCTCTGCGATGTAGAGGATGCCGCTGTGGGACACGGCGATGGCCCTGGCTGACTCCAGGGTGGAATGGATGGCCACCTTGCTGACAATGAAGTGGTCAATGCCTGGCACCTGGCAGTGGATGGGGCGCCCGGCAATAATCCGCACACGCCTGTTCTCGGAGATCTGCAGGACAATGTTGTTGTCCAGGACATACAGTGAATTGTCCAGAGGGTTCACTGTGAGGTCTGTTGGCCACTCTAACCGCACCTGGAAAAAAACATTAAGGGGAAGGAAGGGAAAAGAAGGAAAAAGAATGATTAAGACAACCATCTCTGATCACCACGTCATCAAGGCACTTAGCGGATTCTCGCAGTACTGCTTCTCTAATGCCTTTAATTAGGTTTGGAAGAAGTTTCAACAAGCATACTCTTTTTTGAGGTCCCACTCCAGTGTGGAACAGAATTTTATTTGAAAAGTAATTTAGCACCCTCTGAGAGGTATTTGCACAAGTCCATTAAAGTGGGAACTTTATTATACCTATGCAGTCATGCAAATAAAAACACACACTTCATGTCATGCAACATCAGCCAGAAAATTTTCCAGGTCTGAATGTTATTGTTTCAAGGTTGCAGTCAACGCTCGTAGAGTGGAAAACCATGAGAGGTTGTCAATGTCGTAACACTTTAATTGACTGTTAGCACAAAAGGAAAATGACATACTAGAAGAGTAGGACACATTTCCACTATTTATTTACTAAGCAGGAAATGTTAATAAGACTTATATGTCACAAGAAATATAAGCTTGTTAATACTTTGTAACAAAATAATACACCAATATATCACACTTTGCATGATACAGTAGCCAAGCCTTAATTATTTATAATGATTTTGCTTTGTGAAATCAGTATTTCAGTCATGAATTAAGTAAATTCTTCATACTTAAGATAGCTTTTGGTCTTTTTCCATGCAGGTGAGAGTGTCAACCAAGCAAAGTTTCCAAACCAAGCTGGAGGAAATAGTAGAAGACTGACCTCACTCATTTGATACTTGTTGCATCAGGATCTGGGGGAATTAAACATGCTCCAAATTAAAGGTGGGGCTGCCTGTCAGCCTGAAAGACAACTAGCATGCAGGCTGCTGATTGCAGCAGGTACTGGCCAGACCTTCAAAGCCCTCCTGCTGAGAAAGCTCAATAGACAGTGCAGGATTGCTGAACTGGGAAACAACAACAGAGAAGGTTGGTCCCTGTCCCCTACTCATGGCCAATGGAGGATTTGGACTGCAGCAGAGAACAACTGAGTCCCCGAGATTTCAAGAGAGCATATTTTTGTCTGTCTCAGGATGCTTTACTTGTTATCCTTCATGAAGAGATGGATGCTTTTATCTGAGTGGAATTTTTCTGGTCTAAATATTTCAGTCATCAGAAGAGAATAATTACCAGGCTAAAATGTAAAAGTTTTATATGCTTTATATGCCACAGAAGCTTTCATTATTTCACTTACTGATTTTGATGCTGGTTTTGTTCATTTTTGCACCGTGCTAATTAAAAGCCCTACAAATGTAGAGACTGCTGATGCTGATACAATGCTCAGCACTAAGGAACACCATATGGTGGACAGTGTGGCCATCTCTACCCACCTGCTTGCCTGGGGTCAGCTCAGGAACCAGGCTGGAGGCCAAGTCTCTCCCTTTCTCAAGCAGCAATATTTCCTGAATAATCTCATTTCCAGAAGTACATTGCTGGTTTGGTAACTGATGTTTTAATAATGTGAGGGCATTGCAGCTACCATATCTCATCCTGCGAGGTTACCACACAATTAGGAAGGCTCATGGAGCAATCCAATTCTTCCTTGTGCCCAGTCCATTTTACCAGACAGCATCATAACTGGCATTAAGACTAATGCTGTTGGGCTCAAGATTTCTCCTGAACCAGGTGGTCAAGTCCTTCCAAACGATGATAAACGTGGTGAAACAGTTGGAAACAGATTCCTCCTATAACAATGCTGATTTCTGTGCACGTGTGACTGCCTGGATTCCACCCGTAAAGGCTGGTTTACACACTGCTGTTAGATCGTGCTTCAGCTGAGAGTTCACTGGGCACCAAATAAAACTCTTCAGTTAACAGAAAAATCTCTACAAGGCTATCACAAGGAAACTTGGAAAAAACCCATATTTGCAATGCACCTTTAATGCAGAACGACTGATTGCTCAGTTAAAGCAGATGGATTGTTTTTAATGGCAAACAAACACATTCAACTTTAGGGGTCGCCACAGATCGCAACGCTATACAAAGGATCTTTGATTAACCATAACTGGATTACTCAAGATAAAAAATTCGGGATGAAACTATCTGTCTTTGTCTTCATGACCTTGCCTAGCACCTGCCATGTCTCAATAGCTGATTGTCCTTTGTGGACCAGCTACACTGCCTTTGCCCAGTAAATAATTTGAATTCCTCCCACTGTGAAGGTAGGTTTGGTGTCCTGCAGATAAAAAGGTACTGGTTTGGGCCTAAACCACTTCTTCTCTGGTTGATTTGAGTCTGATTTGGTTTATTGAGACAGAATAAACTCTTACGCAGCTGCACATTTAATTTGCAGGAATGTGCCTAAAGCTTAGTTTTAACAGCTGTTAACTGCAAGCATATTTGCTTTTGTACTGATGACATTTGTGAATCTAGCTGCATTGCAGTAAAAATAAATAAAATTTTAGTTGGGAACATCCAAATGATTTTGGTAACTACATAAGAACTGATGCCTAGCTCTCTGCTCTGCAAATCTAACTGAGGTAGGCCTACAGCTTCTCCTTCCTGGGCTTAAAGTGGTCATGGATGTATCAATGGTTTAACCTCAGATGAAATATTAAAGGTAGCATACACCTGTCTGGAGATTGCAGCATAAAACCCAGCTGCTGCTCACTGCAAGCTTATGCTAGTGAAATTGGAGGGGAAAAAAGGTGAAATAGCCCAGTTCAAATCAAACATGCACACTAACACAAACCACTGAGCATTCCTAAACTGAAGAAGAATTTCACAGATTTTAAAAAAATCTGCACTGTTCTTGACAGGATGAGTCTTCAGGACATCTTGAACAGGTGTAAGATGGGGCCGCTGCTGTCCCACTTCACCCCTTCTCCCAGTGCAGCCCCCAACAGCAAGGCCAGTTTATGTGTTCCTACAGACAGCAGGTTCAGAACAGTTTGCTGGCTAAAAACTAATCACCTAAATCAGCTTAAGCTGAAGTTTAACTGCACCCTCAGGTTCCCTGTTACCTTGAAAAGTCACTGGTTGTTTACTTCCCGTTAAAGCAAGCTGCCCTCTGGCAGGTTCTGTGACCAAACCATCAGTTGTGCTTCATTCAAAGCCAATAAACATATTACAGAGAAGCACTTCAATTCTCATCTGATATGACTGTGCCTATTACAAAGTTTTTTCAGACAAAATCTGTTAGGATTAGAATATTAAATCAGTTAATATACCTTTTAATTTGAAGCACTACTTCACAGGTCCCTGTAAAAAAATCCTCTCCCACATCCTCTCCCATTTTCCTTGTAACTCAAAATTGCAGCAATTCCAAGTATTTCTTCTTGCATTTAATGGTGGTGGGGTTTTTTTTGAGCAGTGACCAGAAATGGCATTGTTGATTAACCCATTATAAACAAACAGCCAGGGTTTGTTCAGTAGCAGTCAAAACTTTACACTCTTCACAGACTGAAATTTTCAGGTGACAATCCTGGTTTGGTTCATGGGAGTCTTGGTATATGCAATGAAAATCATTGACAAAACAAGTGAACCCTTGGGCAATGAGACCTTTTGCATATAAGTATTAACATGTCAACTTTTCTGGGAACTCAGCATTTGACTGTCAACATAAAGGCTCCAGCTAAATCTAATAATCCATCTCTGGTTTGAGAAGTGCAAAATTAACACCCACTGGTCTGGCTTTCTAATACATTTTTTCATGTCAAGTGCTCTGGAAAACACAAAGTGCACTAAGGTGGCTTCAGTTTAAATGAATTTTCACTGGGAGATCTACATTTAGGTAGTTAATTAACTCTCAGACCCAAATCACATTTTTGTGTGTTTTCTTTTTTCTTGCAAAACACATGTGCTTCTATAACTATCTACCTATCTATCTGGTTTTGAAATATTAAAATATTTTTCTGCAGGGGAATCTCTGCTCCAGCACCAGGACCACCTCCTCCTTTCCTTCTTCACTGACCTGGGTGTCTGCAGAGCTGTTCCTCTCACATATTCTTACTCCTCTCTCTTGGCTGCTGCTGGTATTGCACAGGTATTTTTCTCCTCAAATAAGTTATTCCAGAGGCGCTACCACTGTTGCTGATGCCTTGGCCAGTGGTGGGTCCACCTTGGAGCCAGCTAGCATTGGCTCCATTGGACACGAGGGAAGCTCTGGCAGCTTCTCACAGAAGCAGCCCTTCTGCTACCAAAACCTTGCCATGAAAACCCAGTACATTTTCCTACAGCAAAGCTTTACAACTAAATAAATGAGTTTTTGGCAAAGGGGCATTGCCAGGAGAGTCCACACTCATATACTTCTTAACCATACATGCCCACAGATGTACACACATCTACGTGTAAGTTTGAATATTACTGTTTCACTTTTGGTTTTGACCACATGGCTAAAACTTTTTGCACATTTTGCATAACATTTGACAACTGTGCCATTTTTGGTACTGTTTTAAACAAATCAGATCAAACAAATTACACCGTTCATATCAAAGTAAGAAAAGTAAAAAGCAAAAAATTTATCCTTGTCTGCAGATGCCAGTTTCAAGAGCTTAACTGTTTGGTTGTGGGGGTAAATTTCACTGGGATAAGTTTCATTTATCATGGATTAAAAGAAGCTGCATAAATCCCTAAAAAAGCTTCACCATTGCTTTGATTTCTTGCCATGCACTGCTTGTTTATTTTGATTCAATTTCATGTAGTAGCATGAAATTCATGCCAAAATTTTTCTGATAGTCTTGACTGATGGATTACTTCCTATCTGTGCCACTCAGCTTCAAGCACTTCTGTTTATGCTACCTTTGCCTTTATTCAGCTCCTGCAGCCTGACACCGGGGAAGCCTTCCCTGAGATGGGATTACAGCCTCATCCCATGCAGGAGGAGCCTTTGTTTCTCATGCTCCTGATGCTGCATAGTATAAAATCCAGAATGATGCAGTTCAGCTGTAGCACTTCCTGCCCTAAACTTCACAAATGTTGCTGTCTGCATTCATTGGTCCCCAGTGAAAAACCCAAATAAAATGAGTTTTGCAGCCTAATGACTACTGTTTTCTACCCTGGGCTGGGAAAGCAGCTGTGGCAGGTTTACAGATGCAGTTCAGAGGTCTGAGGCCACCAGTTCTCCAGGATCATGGCTCAGGTAGTATCCCTGCCAACCTGCCTTTGCCATCAATTATTTCCAGCAGATGAGGGACCCACTGCAGCAAGGCAAAGACAAGGCACCACTTCAACAGTTTTCACTGCTTGTCTTTGCCTCATGCACCACAAGATTCGCTGTGCTCTCACTTCGCAGCTCTCCTCTTGTTTCATAATTTCTTTTTTATTATTTTTTTCTGCTTCACAACTTCAAAAACTGTATCTGGGGTCTACTAAATCGATAGGAAAAGTTGATTTCTATGGGGACAGTTTTCACACCGTCTTTATTTAACAATAGAGGGAATATTATCCAGCATCACATAAGCACATTGACTATGAAAATCAATGGGACTTAGATTGCTAAGCCGTTTAAGTCTGTTTAAACATGGTACCCATGGTTTACACAGGCTATGAAAGAAACACTTTGTTAAATGCCCAGAAGGAATTTCCAAAGTATTTTGAGCAGACTGGTACCTCTGAGAGGAGGAATCCTGGACTCTTCAATTAAAATCTCTCAAAATAGTCCATAAATTTGATTCTAACCCAAACACGTCTGCAGTGCTGGAGTGGGAATAGATGTCCTCCAAACATACTGCTGCAGGTAATATGCATGGCCAAAAGGAGGGAGTGGGATCAGGTGAAAATCTAGCTAACAGGACTGGCTCCATTCTGTCTCCCTTTCTAACTTGCATTTCCAGGTCCTGGAGCTCGTCAGACAAGATGGCACAAAAGTAACATTGCATAAATCTTAAGCTTTGGTTTCATCTTTCCATTTTGGGCTCAGAAGTTCTGGATATAGAAAGCTAGTGTGCTGCCAATTAAGACAAAGTGAAAGGTATATCTTGAAAAGCTTTAATTGAGACAGTAATTAAGACTCTTTGAGAAGAGTGAGGGGCTGGAGCTAGCACATTATGATGGCTTTTGTTTCCAGTAACTACTGATATTCATAAGAGCATCTGGCCTGAAAAATGAGAGGAAGAAAGGATAGATAAAATGAAATTTCTAAAATTGAAAAAGGCAAAAGCCCTGTCTTTCAGCAATGCCTGCTACTGTGAAAATATCACCCAAATACTCTGACTCTGCCCTGAATCCTGAGTCAAACTCAAAATGAAAATTTAAATTGAATTCTTGAAATGAAAACTTCCTACAGATTTGTGCCCAGGAAATCCCCTGTCTCTGCAGGATCATGACCTCTGACAACAGCTCTGCTCCTCAGGGCAGAGCTCCTTTAACCCCAGGGTACAGCAGAAAATGGGATGGGGGAAGCAAAGGATGAGGAGCCGCTGCCAGGAGGTTTCCAGCCAGGAGTGCAGGAGCCACCACTGCTCCTCAGCTGGATCAGGGCTGTAGAACACATTCCCACAAGGATCAGAAAATACACCACCTCCACAGCTTTCACAAGAAAATACAAATTCAATTCCATGCTTTAAGCTTTCCCTTAAGAGTTACACCATTAAATTCACAAATACAACTTCTGCAAGGGAAAGAAAGAAGGATGGGAAAAAAGGCTATTCTGCAATTCATGTTTATGGCAGGCCATCTTCTACGGCAAATTCCTACAACGCTACACAATTCAATAGTAATAACTTTTTAAAATCCATTTTAAGAGTGAACTAATTCTTTACTAAACTGCAGCAGAGAGTTAAAACAAAACCACTATAGCAAAGTCTCATGATCATCTTTAAAATATAAATATCTTTTCTAATATATAAATATATAAATGGTAGGCAGAAAAAGCAACAGAAGTAATGAGTCCTTACTCTTACAGAAATTAGCCCTAAGATCAATTGTTATCATGATGTGTTTTTCTGCAACTAATCTTTCACAAGTATTTACACAATAGATATTTCCACTGAGCAAAATGAATGCAGTCGAACTACCTCTGATGCTGCATTGAAAGCAAACACGTACTGCTGTAAGACTTCAAATAGCTAACAGAAAAAATTAGGCACCTTGCATTTTGCAGAACAAACAAGACAAGTGCATTCCATTCAGCAATCCTTCTGTGTGAGCATTTACAGTGATTAGATACTCAGAAGACTTTGCGCTGGAGAGTGTTTGATTCTAGTCTGAGACTGTAAGCAGGCACTCTGCTTTAAATTTCTGTCAGCTCAGGGCTTTGGTTACTGCTGTGATGCATATTTGAATATGCATTGTCAGACTGTGCCAGGAAAGCTTACAAGGATAATGTTTAGGACTAATGTTTTTTCAAGCAAAATTCAAGACACATCACTCAACTCAAAAATGTATCTTAAGCCTGGGATGGATAAACTTGGATGTAAAAGGAAAGGCATTTTCTTGCCTTCCAAACAGGCTCTAGAAAAAGGATTGTAAAAGAGCACCTGAAATTAGTTTTGTAACAGGTTCCTAATGAGAACAACAAATAGTTTTTGATTTTCAGTAGCTGAGCTCTAGATTTAGAAAGGCATAGAAAGGCTCCAGGCCTAGAAGCCAAAAGGCTCCACAGAAGTGCCAGGTAGGCTCTGAGAAAAAGCTCAACAAGGCTTCCAAACCACACCAGGAGAAAAATCTAGTGATTCTTTAGCTGTACTCCAGAAGCTATGGATCCCCCTGCTCCAAAAGCTGTATATTTAGAAAGGCCCCATATATACAAAAGTGCTACATGCCTTCAGAAAGACCCTTGACATCTCTAGCAAAGTACTAAATATCTGGATCACAGGCTCAGGAATTTCTACACCTAAAAAGCAACAGGAATTTCTAGAGACCACTAGGTCTAGAAATGTCCTTTTAAAATATCTTCTTTTCTTCATTCCTTCAACCCACAGACAAAGAGACTGAAGGAAATAATATAAATCCTTCTGGCTGGCTGGGAGCATACAAAAATCATTTCACAATGAAATTAGTTCCTTAGGAGTAGACTACTTATACAAGTTTCAACCATTTGACCTCTTCTGATTCCCCAAATTTTTGGCATACCTTTCATGAGCCACCCAACAGAGTTATGGTAGCAATAGCAAAAATCACATTGGTTTTGTTGTCACTATTGATACAGACACTGGATTATAACTCTGAACTGGTGAGAAAAATAGAAGAAAAAAGAAATACATATGGATGGAGGACCTAAAGGGTTTTACATCATATCATGACTTTCCCTGGTTCTCACCAGAGACAACTACATGCTGTTCAGTTTCCTATTTTGCTTTAAGCAGTTGATTGAATGGCTATTGAGTGATGTTCAGACATTTATGATTTTCCTGCAATGTGACCTACATTGCTAAACTTCATAAATTTATTCTCCAAGGCAGTGTATCATTTTGCATGCCACACTCATCCCAAAGGAAGCTATCAGCAGGAGATGAGGCCCAGTTTGTAAGAGCTGAATGTCCTTCAGACATTTTTAACTAATTTGTTTGTAAATGTGTTATTGTCAGAGTAACATACTGCATAAAATGGTGCTCTCTATCATTCTGTTTGCAGCTCTCTGTGGCCTCAACTCCATAATGCACAGCTCTAAGCATACTCTCTGTGTGGCACGCTACAAATGGGCACAACCCATTTCTGTCTTGACATTTGCAATTTTTTTTCCTCCACTGACACAGTGTCTTTCATTATTTTTTTCCTTAGCACAAAAAAAGGATAGAAAAGATGCTGCAGCAAACATGGTATCATGGAGAGAGGAAATCAGGCAATCTTAGCTGTCACTGCCCACGCTGCAGCTCCTGCCACGGTACTATTTGTGATTGTCACAGCTTATGTTGGTTTAACGTCAGCAGCTTGTAAGTACAACTCAGAGCAAACCTGGTCCTAATAATAATAATGGAGATATCACTAATAGCTCCACAGCAACCCTTCTTGGTACTAAAAACTTTTCAGTCTTTGTTTACAACCAGCTTTGAGACTCAAGAAGTACCCAGACAGCAAGAGAACAACACCATACAGAGCTCCCTCATGCTAATATGCTCCTGAGTCCTGCCCTTTGTAAGCTGTTACTATGGTGTTGTTTTGACAAGATCTGCCTACTTTCAGGTTCCTCTGAGCAACTGGACCACTTTGCAGGCCTGAAGTATGGCTGTGCTGCCTCTTCTGACCCTGCTTCCACCAGTTATTGAGGTGCAATGCTTTCAGTTATGCAACCTTACCCACACTTTCTTCTAAAGCTTGCAAATGCAGCAAGTTGCAGCTACATAGAATTACAATGTCCTGATGATGGAATTAAATGCCTGTATTGGTTTCTACACTTACACTGGTTCTAAGCCTCTATTTCTGTAAGCTTTTTCCTGATCTGTGCTGTTGTGAAGTGAGACCAGTAGTCCAAAGACCAGCTCTCACTCCTCTAAGATGTAGGACAATCTTCCTTTGACCTAGTCAGTGCAACAATTTCTGTCCCACCAGTGTGTGACATCTCTGCAGAATGGACACCACCATCTCTGGTGCCTGCAGGCCTCAAACCTGCCTTGTACTCAAACTCCAGACTTGTGACAACCCATTTGGTTGTTGCTCCCCTGCCTCACTCCCTAAGAAAGAAATGCTGTGCAATGTTTCTAAACGGCCAAACCAGAACACAGTCTGAAAGGCTTGGAACAGAAGCAGTAAAGACAGCTCCACATAGAGCTCAATTATTATTATTCACTTCATAACACAAAAAACCTGTTACTTCTGTGGGAGGTCCTTCACCCCATAAATCTGAGAGGAGCTGCTTGGTGAGAGGAGAGCAACATGCACACAGGACCAGCCCTGATGATTTTAAAAAACATGGCTAATGTAGGAATTGCCTCCAGAAAGAACAGAAAATAGCTGTTTCTTAAATCACAGGCAGACCTTGTTAGTGGATGTGGATGAACAACTGGATTAGAAAAAAAGGAGGGGCACTGCCTGCTTGGCTTTCCTTTGCATGCTCCTGCCAAGACCTACATTCCCTGCTCAGCAGACCTGGGGTTTGAACTTCAGGATGTCAGGGACCAGCTTTCACTACCTGATTACTTATGGTAGCTCTGCAGTATATGGAGAAACCACACACACCTATCCATATACAGACATAGTTACATTTGCATATATTGATATAGATTATGCATTAATATATTCTTCATGCTTACATTTTGTCCACTATGTCTTCTCAACAGATGAAAAAATCAGATGTAGTAACCAATATACCTTGACCCATTGCAGACTCCCACCAGTCTGGCAAAGCTGTATGGAACATTTTCAGCAGTGCAATTCAGCACAGTAGATGCAGCCTCTACCAAAAATAACTGATCCACTCAATTCCATCGTAACTGAAACCATATTTAAATGAGAGAGATAATCAAAGGCTACTTGCACATAAGGAATAAAAAGTGGAGAATTGAGACAAGTTGGTTGCTTGTGAAAGACTGACAGAAGAGCACAAAATAAGGCAGGGTTATCATCTGAGAACCCATTCCCCATGGAGCTGAGAGAGGGTCAAGAGTTTGAGGAGCTCGGCAGTGTGCTGGGCCTTGGCCATGTATGGTTGGTGGGTGAGTTGGAGGAAGTCTGGGGGTGGCAAGGCAGCTTGGATGAGTTGGAATTAGTGGGTGGACACGTGCAGGGGCTTTGTGTGTGTGCAGGCAGCATTTGGTGAGCGTGAAGTTTCTTTTAGTCAGGAGGATGTGCCTGAGAGCACCTGGCGAGCAGCTCCAAGTAGCTGAGCTGCTACCTTCTTGCCAGTCATCCACTTTTTACAGAAGTTTCTTCCTTCTTGAGATTTCTCGTTAGAAACAAATGTTTGAAAAAAGAATTTAAATCTGGCTCTGTGTAGCAAGAGAAAAGTCATGAGCAGAGGTCTGTCAGGTCTCCTTCACTTCCCCATCCAGTGTCTAACACTGCCTCAACAATCAAAGAAAAAGATGCAATCGCTGGAAGAGTTGATTAAAATGTATGCAGTCTTTTACTCACTAGTAATGCATTATTTATGGCAGATAATTGAAATAAATTGCTGTTTTGCAGGTGCCCAATACAAAAAGAGCACTTGGGCTTTAAGGAAGAAATTGCAGTGTGACTTCATTGCATACTATCTCATGTCTATGACTAATATTTCAAATTCAGTGATAGAATAATTTGATTGGAATATAAATTAGCTGTACTGAAACCACCTTGCTTTCTGTTCGATATTCTAAAAATCACATTATATACCTACAAGTTTGATTCATGAGCTCTCATAGACTTTTTTCCACCGAGGTCCTAATCCTATGAGCCTCTTTTCTCTCAGCTCCTGTTGAAAAGAGGCTATTTAGCTGCTCCTCTACCCCTGGGAAAAGATTATTTTACCTTATACCCGAAGATCCTTTTTCAAAAAGGCTTTTCGCTTGGTTTTGGATGCTAGTGACTGCTTGTTCCTGAATATGTCATTATGGCTGGAATTATTTTGTATAGACTTATGGTTTCCAAAGAGTAACACTTAATTAATTGGAGGGAGGATTCATTTTTGAAAAGGTTTGTAAATGCCTCAGTAAAGACCTGTTCTGGCTTATTTTTCAGAAGTACCTACTTTCCCATGGGATACAGTTGCTCCTTGCTACACACTCGCCTCTCACTACCCTTTCAATTAAGCTTGGAGAAGTCCTGGTTCCACTGAAGTCAGTGGCAAAGCAGTTGCTGACTTTGCTGGGGCCATGACTTTCACTCTAGTTAGCTTCTCTGGTACTCTAGCAAAGCTGGAGAAGAAAGAACATGAAATTAAGCAGTAGAGTAAAAAGAACCAGAGAAGAAGATGACTTTATACTGGAAAAAAATAACAGCTTTTGTGAGCTCCTTCATGCAGCAAAACCCAGAAAAAACTAATAAAGTTCTCTTCTAAAAAGAAAAAAGCTCTGAAAATCTTCTGTAAAGGAAGACCACAAATATAAAAATATAAAGGTCTATAAATTGTCATTTCTGCTTTGTGTGCTTTTTGTTCAGCAATTTCACAAATACATTTAAACGTGATTCTGCAAAGCACTGAAAAACAGTTCAGTGATTTGGAATATTTATGCTGAATTAATTACACATAATTAGAAGAGCATATTAAAAGACACACACAGGTAGAGGATTAAAGGGAAAGGAAGAGCAGGAGTAGCTTTTCAATACCTTGCTACAGTGAAAACAAAGTCGCTCCTTTTTGATGGCAGCTCTCTAACACAATTAAAATGTTATGCATCTACTGTTAAATAAATGTCTTTTGTGCTTTCTGCCTTTACAAGAATGCAGTTTATACAGCCGGGTATGTAGAGAAACATCTAAAGGGAGAGTGTGATTTCTGACCTGCGAGGCTAATTAAATAATCAGCTTCATGGAATCCTGCAGTTGCTCTGCAATATTCTATTCTCAACCTGGCTTAAAAGAAATTCAGCCTAGAATCAATTTGGTTTTTGTGCTGGCAGTTCACTCCTCCTCTTCTCACCTGGTCATCAGATCATATTTTTGTCTTTCACATTTCTTTTCCTTCTTCCAAATGTACCCAGTGAAAGTTCTGTTCAGGCTGTTCTTGCTCTGATGAGCAGACCCTCATTGCTGCTTTCAAGTGAGGTCACCATGTCCTGGGAGCTTTTTGTTCTGCTCAAAAGGCTTCCACAATGCCACTGAAGCATATTGTGCCTGTGCAGATGCTGGTGGGGAGCGCCTGCAGCACTTGTGACTGCGGGAGCAATGTCAGCGTTTGCATTTTTGAGATATATACTACATTTTCAAGCAATTCTGCTCATCTCTACTCCTGCTTTCCAGCAGTCTGTCTCTCACTTCACTATTTCAAGTAGGTCATCAACAGCATTACTTATCGCCCTCTCCCCTCTTCTCCATCAGTCAAAGCAGGTTGTCCAGGACACAGCATTCTTGCCATGCTTGGGTCACCTTTAAACCCTGTTCTGGAAATCTGCCTTTTAATTTGACCTGTGCAAGCAAACCGCCTGCGTAAGTAACACTGTCACATTTTTACAAGGGAGCAAAACATTTTGCAGTGTCACTGAAGTTTATGCGAAGCAACACAATATAGATGGTTCCCTCACGTGGAGAATTGCTGAACAAAGGCTGATAAGTGCAAATGTCAAGAAAAAGTCTTCAAACCAGACCTTTCATTTTGGAACACAGCACTGACAGTTATTAACACCATCAATCAGGTTGGAGCTATTGCTTTGGCACAGACTCGTGCCTAGTGGGACTGACATAAGCTCGAGAACAAGGCCATGGTTACAGGCAAAGAAAAAGCTCTTGGGATTCATTTTCTGTTGACTTGCAAATGTTTGGTCTCTGTATTTGCAGTGACTGCGCTCGAGATTGGTTTAAACAGCTCCCAAACACAAAGTGCAACCACTCGCACAGATATAAATGACTTATGGTTCAGAGTGGTGGAAATTCAGCCCACATATTTCTCATGGGAGGAAAGACACAGGATGAAATTGCAAGATGGTAGAAATATCTGCTAATTCTCTCTTCAGCTTTCACCATAGCAGTGGAGGCAGAACAGCAAAGCTTATCACTCAAGATGAGCTGTAGTGTTTTTACTTTCACACAAAACCTCCCACAACGTCAATATAACTTCCAAGAACACTGGATCTGATGAAGTCTGGTTTCCTAAGGACTTCCATTGCATGGCTGACTGACTTGGGAGTTTAATAAGATCCAACATGAAATGAAGCTTTTCCTGTCAATGGGGCATTTATTACATCCTGAGTGGACTCTCTGGAGTTTAATAAAAGAAAGCTTATGCTGTAATATTTCCTTTTGAAAGGGCACTTTAGGTCTCTGTCCTCCAACTGGATTAATATTTTTTATGGAACGTGTAGGAATTTAATTGTTCTGGAGGCTGGTGTTTCTCTACAAATTTGTTTGAAATTGGCCCAAGCTTTTGATGATTTTGATTTATTGTGAGGAAAAGAACACTGACAAACAGACAGACATACCAACACAACGTGCTCTCATGTGCTATCAATAAACAGGGTAAAAAATATCTGTATACCCCAGGGATGTGCAAACACTCAGAGGGTGTGTACACGTGAGAAAAAAAGCAACCTAGAGAGGCCTCTAATCTAGACCAGCATCCAGCCCAAAGCCACCAGGCAGTGAAACAGAATGATGAACCCGTCTCTTTGTCTTTCTCTCCCCATCCCAGTCCCTTCCCTTCACACTCCTGTTGTGACTTGTGGCCAGGAGCCCCTACCACAGGTCCTGCTGCAGCCAGCCCAGTGCTGGGGCAGGTTTGGAAAGGAGTTGGCAGCCCAGCAGTCCAAAAAGGCAGTGGGAGCATTTTAGCTCAAAGCTGGTTTAGAGTACCTACAACAGCCTTCTTACCGCAAGGGTACGGAAAGGTAGGAGATGTAGCCAGTAACTCTGTTCTCTCCATTTGGGCTTCAGTCTGACAGAAGGACATACTCAGTAGTCTGTACCACTGCGAGAACAGTTAGCTTAGTCCACGGGGCCTTCAGCTCAGATGCAAAAGTATAAGGTTCAAAATGGGCTTATTATTAATTTAATTAACCTACAACAAAAAAATCTTCCAAAGAACACATGAAGAACAGGAGCCAGACCTAGAAGAATGCAAAGATGGAGCAGCAGGGGCATTCATCTGAAAAGTCTGGCATTCTGAGTGGTGCAGATTAGTGTGGTGAAAAAAAATCACGGAACAAATGAAGACCAAGACCATTCTTTGATATTCCTGAAAGAATGTTTTGCCTTTACAGTTTAGCTTTTGTCCACGTTCTAGTATTTAGGGATTCAGAGGCAGCATTTTCAAAAAATATGATCAGTTCTATCAGAATGAGATACTGGAATAACTAATTTTAATGTAGGTGTCTGCTAAGATCTGGGTGCCAACGGTGAGTGTTGAGTACATACATACAGATATTCATCAACATAGCTCTGAAGAGCCACTTTCTTTAGATTTGCTCCTTATCAACTAATCAAAATGATCTGTGCTGAGAAGAAAAGTCATCCAAGTTTTATACATGCCAAAACAGTACTGAGAATGCTGGCATACCATATAAACACCTCAACTGAATGCCCTTTTCCTTCTAAATTCAGATTAACATCCCCCCAGTGAAGTATGAGATCAAAGTAATTAATCAGAGCTTGGTGGGTTATTTGCCACAACATGTAATCTTTTCAGCCCCAGCTGTCCTTCCCTCCCCCGGTTATGAATTCAGAATATTATGCTTAAGAAGGAGAAGGTGGTGAATAACAAACACAGAATGATTAATAAGAAGTAATACCATGAAAACTGATATTGGAATAAATGATTAAACCCTTTCATAATCAACTCATTTATTAGAGTGAATGTCTTTAAGTGAAAGCTTGTCATTTTATGGTGGTGTTGCAATGGACTCTATGTGTTTACTCCAAGAGTATATTTTTGTACTTCAGTAAATTAAGAAATACTGATTTTGGGCAAGTTGTTGATTTTATTGTCAGAACAAATTTAGCTTTGAGAAATGATTTTATTAACCTATTTCATAATTCCCTATAAACACACAATTTGTGAGTAACCCACATTCTCTTGATTTAAATGTCATTTGTAACTTAGCCAAAAAGTAATTTAGGTGGAGATGGGCCAAATTCATTTTTCATTTATGTTTATGCCATTCTGGAATAAACTCAGTAGTCTTGCAAGGATATACAATTGTTTCTGACTAAGTGAAAATATCATTCCCTTATTTTCATTGATATAATTCCAGATTAACATGCTTGACTTCAAGGGGATGTGATTATTTCACAGGGTTTCTGGTTATCAGCAACAATTATGGAAGAAGATGATGGGCAAATATGACACAGTTACTTTTCAGAATGTGCATTCTTGGCATTTATTTTATGTCTATGATTTACTGTGTATCTGAAGAACCTCAATGGCATGGATTTTATGAAAAATTTCAATGAATAGGTTTACTTAAACCCTCACAAAACAAATCCTACAAACAAGAAATGCTTCCAAAAGCTCTATGTTGCAGATTGTTCACAATATGACTTCACTTACCAGTAAGTAATTACACAAAAAAATTATACATTATCTCTAGCCTTAGAAAATGAGACTGTCCACTTTTTAGGGATGTATTTATATGCCATAATTTATAATGTTTTTTAGAATATTTACTGTAAACATTGACAATTCAACTGAAGATTATCTCAATCTATATTGAGATATTGGGAAATCTTGATTTCCCAGAATGCTGAAACAATTGCAAAATTTTAAGAAATGTGCAGCAATATTTTCGTGTAGGTGCTACAGCATGGAAACACCTGGAGTGCTCATGGAAAATAAATGTTTATTTCTGCTTCTATGAAAAGAAGGCCCTTCCCCAGCTGAGTGCTGATGTCCCAAGAGCAATATGAAGAATAATTGGCTCTATAACATGCTTTTTCTTATCTATGCAGAAGCCCATCCTCCATGGCATTGGAACTATATTGTTGAGTGAGGTAAACTAAACTTGTTTCTGTCAAGTAGCCAACCTACCAAGAAACAGGCTTTTAGAGCTATTTAAATCTACTTACAAATTTAGCATATTTGATTTCAGCCCAAAACGTTTACCTTTTTAATTTAGTTTTAATTAAAAAAATAAATACTTTTATTTCTGTACTTGTCAGACCCCCTGCTGAAACTCATTTGCTACGGGGTATTTGCATTTTTCAAAAGGAAATGAAAAATATCAAACCTCACCATTTCAGATTTAGTGAGAGGTTTTTCTACCGAGCAAAATCAGCAAGAAAAATTGAACACGAATACACAGCATGCATTACGTGGCCAATAAAGTGATTATTTGTACAGCCCGAGACCGCGTATCAGAAGGAGAAGGCAGGGATCAGGCACTGCACCTGGTGCCCTTCCCTGCACCTCAGAGGTATCTAATCTGGTTATGGGTGCCCCAGGCAGTTGTTGTATGTACCCAAGAAGCAAGGTGATGTGCTTCAGGCAGCTTGGAGTTCCATGAAGCCTCGCTCCTGCCAGCTGGTGTGTGGCAGTGGAGCGGGAGCCCTGCTGGCTGTAGGGTCTTGCTCATCCCCTGCAGGACTGGCTGGCCTGCAAGGAGAGCTGCCAGAGCAGAAGTCAAGGTGCCCAGAAGCTGTATGATCTTAAGGCAATTACCAGGCTAGTTTACGCTTGGGTTTAACACAACTAAGCCAGTTGACCCTGTTCTGCTTTACATGGAATAACGATGCACCTACTGGACTCAAGACAATACAAAGGCCTGTCTATCCCAGATCTGGGAACAGGGAGGCTGAGGTTCCCCTCCCCACATTTGCAAACACACAGGGTGCAGTGACATGTGAAATGGAATATAGACACATTTTCCTGTTTTGATTCTAGTAATAAAATACCCAAGTGCTTTTGTAACAGCAGCATTAGACCCCATCATTTCATCCTGTGAAATTTGACCCCACATTCTTCATGTATGTGAATGCAAGGCCATGGTCACCTGCTACTTAGAAACGAGCAACAAGCTCTTACCATTGTTATGCATTGTATTTTAACCGTGATTTTCCACTTGTGAAGGACGGAGGAAAGGGCAGGGAGAAAATGAAATGCAAAATTAACCCGATCCTGGTTATTAGTTTACACAGTCCATAATATTTCAGTATGTCACTTGAATGCCTAAAGATTTTTTCAAGTACAGCTTGAAAAAGTTGATTAATTCAAGTATTTCTTGGCAAAGGCCAAGCCCTTCCTTGTGCTGTCTATAAGCCTGGCTCACTGACTAGTCAGGAGTACCATTTACGTTTCTCCATGATTATCTGTATTTCTTTTTTAGCATAAACAAGAGATGTGATAAGTGTCTTTTAGTCCTATTTCTTTTACCGTGCTCTTGACATAAGAACTGAAAAGCATTTTGAGAAATGTATTGACATGCAGTAGCTTCACCACAATACTGCAGTGGTGTAATTACTCACTGTAATGCTCCTTCACGACTTAGACTTAGATGTAAACAGAAAACGTATTTTTTTCTTTTTACTAGTTCAAGCAGATCAGTGTGAGTGCTGGACTATGTGAATGCACTTACACTTCTGAATATCTTCTTAGAAGACCTATCTCAGAGTAGCAAGAAATTTTCTAATGCAGTTTGTACTCTTTACTTACACGATATCTCCTGGGAAAAAAATCAAGTGCAGTTTTGCATTTACAAGATACACCTTAAAACAATTATGTGAAGGGAACATCTACTCCATACTGCGCAGTTCAGAATTGTCTGACCCATCCAACATATTTGATATACAATCCTGGTACAAGAAAATAAGTTATCTGTCTCCACAATGTGTATAAAAGTGACAACACATGAAAACCAGGTGCCTACCTGAGTGATGTCCATTCCAGAGTCACAGCTCAATGGCTGGGTTGATGTGAGGCCATTTGAACCTATTATTGTTGTGATCACACCATTCTCATCAATTTTCCGTATCATAGTACCATCAACAAAGTAAATAAATCCATGCTTATCTACAGTGATACCTGGAAGAAGGGGAAGGGTAAAAAATAGTGTTAGTACTAGCATTATCATGATTAAAAAGTATGAGCTTAAAATGTTTCCTATCCTCTTAGACTCTGAAAATCTGATTCAAAGAGTACGACTTCCCCCTCCCTTCCATTACTATTTGAAGCTTATACAAACTGTGTATGGAAAGATCATAACCATTTATCAGGCTGGTTTTGACTTAAAGGGAAAGATATGAGGATGAAACAAAAAAACACCAGCTTTGCTTGTAATGTAATTATACATACATAGAATGAGGCTGTTCAATAACTCCACATCTGTCATAAAGTGGGTAAGACTAGCTTTTCTAAAAACTTATTTTACAGTTAATTTTTCTTCATTTTCATTTCACTTTCTTAATTGTCATGCAGAGCCAATATTTTTAATTACTGCACTGTCTGAATGATCAGAGTATCTCAGCAAGGAAAAAGCACCCACAGAAAGCAAAAGAGACTTCTGTCCTGCTATGGGCTATACATATAAATGCTTCAAACCAGGTTCTGCTCAGCAGGCAGAAGGAACCCCTGTGCTGCAGAATGTATTGCAGTGCAGTGCTGCCCAAGACAACGGTCATGTACTGGAACCAGGCTCATGACAACTGTGGCCATCAGCAGGAGCTGGTAGCAATTCTCCCACTCCTCCCTCTGGAATAGGTCTTGCACTGCTGCACTGCACAGGAGGGCTGGACCTGAAATAAATGTGGGGGCTATGCATGGGAAGGTCATGGTCCTCTGTATTTCAGTGGGGAAACAGGTATAGCCATGTCACAGCCTTGTTCTGTCTCTGCCTAAGAGTTCCCCTGCAGTTCTTCCTGCATTCAATTTGAACTGTAGGTAAGATCTTTCTTACCTCAAATATTGAAAATATAACCAGAAGAGCAATTCTATTCATGTAAGGTTTGTGAAATCCTTTCTACCAAAACCGCTCAATTTCTTGCTTTAAACTACTTCATAATTTCCCATTTAAAGTTGCATAACTTTGCAATTATAGCAGCTGCTGTGCACAGCCAAGCTATTTTAATAATGAATTTATGTTCTGCTACACAGAAATGAAAAGCAGAGGACTTGAACAGATGGTTTGGACAGTGGCTTATATGGTTCTTGATTTCTGTCCCCTGCATTTAGGACAACTGAAGGCTGCATGTACTCTGAGTTTACAAAACACTTGTCTGCACACCAGTTTAGGATCTCACACAGCAATTCCACATGTCATTAAAAAAGAAAAAAACCCCAAACTGAATTTCCTTACCTATCAACCCCGTTTTCTTATACTTAATTTATTATTTTTTTAATATACAGGAGCAGTTGTTGCTGGGGAAAAGGAAGATTAAGCAGTCTGGGGGGCAAGGACAGGACCAGGAAGCCCTGATGCAGAATATGCATCTCCCATGGGGCTGGGAAAAGCAGTGGACAGTGTCCCCAGGCCCTGAAATAAATCTTTACCTGGCAGCTGGAAATGCCTGGGGATGTTTGAGTTGCATACACAACTGAATGTAATACACTTTCTCTTTCAGTGTTAACAGCCAGGGGCAGGCTCCCAAGACAAATTGCCCATGACTGGTTCTGAGGTGCCTCTTCACCACCGGTGATGTTCAGGCACCTTGCAAAGGTCTGAGGGTATGATCACAAAGTTCTAAGGGTATCATCACATAAAAAATCCAAAAGCCACAGCAGCTAACTTTAGTGTCTAGCACCCCCTGCTCCCTACTATCTATCAACACAGTGTTGGGAGTAGAAATTAATTCTTTTAATTGTCAGTTCAATGTATCCATCTGGCTGTGAACTGCCACTAGAAGAGGGGTATTTACCATCCTGACACCTCATCCATCCAGGACAAAAGCTGCCCATGGACTGCTGAAGTGCCCAAGGTACAGGGCTAGGCTACATCTCTTCTTTATGCAAGATAGCTGATGACTGAACTGTCTGGTTCTCCAGGACATATGTCACTTGGGGAACTGAAACCACCTGGTGGGGGCTGCATGGGTTGGCTGGGGAAATCTGGGAGGTTATAAAAAGGCTAAAGAAGAGCTGACAATCTTAGGGCCTGACTCCCTGCCAGCCTGCGAGCTCATAGATCGTGACTCCTTGATTCTGGCTCCCTCAGAGGATCTTCAGTCTTTAATTAAAAAGTAACAGTGCTTTTGGAATTCCAGAACAACTGACAAGCTCCCGGCTGTCATCTGCTTCTGAGAAGTCCAAACCTGAAAGGCTGAAGTTTTGAAGGTGAACTGAGGTAAAGGGTGTGTCTGAGCAGCAAAGGGGTTTGTTCTGGTGTACGGGGGATGACCTCTGTGTTCCAGTTTTGGGAAGGGATGGTCCTTTGTACCTCTGTTTTTACCTAGTTCATGCTAAAGAAATGTTGCAATGAAGAGAACTGTGCACACAAAAGGCTGGAATTAGCTGGAACTGTGCACACAGTGCTGGAGCCAAGGGCACCTCCTGCTGCTCCTGTTGGGATGCTCAGAGTTTCCCATTCCTGCCTGGGCTCCATCCTGCCCTGAGTAGCTTTATGCTGTAAACCTGAAGTATGCCAAGGGATTGACAGTAAATGGAAAAGTTGCTAGGAAATTCTTCTAGGGTGTTTTCTTTAGAGATGTGTGAAGGTTGAAAACAAAGGTCTCTTCAGTCCCAGCCTCCTCCTACTTTCTTGAGAAGAAAAAGCCACGCTGGGCTGCTGCGGCAGGGAGGGTGTGAGGAGCAAGGACCACTGTATGTGACTGCTGTGGTGCTGGGCATGTTTCAACCTCACTGATATTGCATCATGTAGTGATGATATTAGATGGGATTTGATTTGCTTCCCAGTGCAGTTCTCAGGCTGAAATGAGAAACCTGATGTGGGTGGAAAGGGCAGCACATGTGCTGTGTCTGAGCCTGCCGTTGCGGAGGGGAGGTGCTGCGCGGTAAGCGAGGAGCTGTGCTTCTCTGCTGGATCAGATCCATGCCACGGATAACACAAGGCCAGGATCTCTCACTAGGGCAAGTGCATCTTCTGTTTTGCGCAATTTCCCTGAGAACAGATGGCTGTGTTGGCTGCAAACCATTCATTATATAAAAATCAGAAATTATGCTGCAATGAAATAAAGCTACTCAGCTGTGGGGCTGAATGGATTTCAAACACTGACTATATAAGAAATCCAAAGATCTTTTAATGTTACTAGAGTCCATGTTGCTCTCCAGCCATAGTAGAAAAGCAATTAACTACAAGGGAAGCACATATGCCAGTGTGATGGCATAAACAAAGCCATGTCTTCAGTATTTGCACTAAATTCCTGGTATTTCCTAATAAGCCAGTTTCTTCAAGTACCAGTGTATAGATGTTCAACAACAACCTACTGCTTCCAGAGCTTATGACTCTATAGTAAAACAACAGGACTTTACCCACTTGAAAAATTCTTATTTAGGTTTTGCTGACAAATACCCTACATAAGGCATCTATTGGAAATCCAAATACAGATTTCTGGCTAAACTGTCCCAATTTATTCATTAGAGTTGGATTCATTAATGCTTCTGTCACATCTTGCATGATGCTTCACATAATCTGTACTCCAAGAGCTTATTTTTAATCCTTTTCTGACGTACAGTGTAATGCTGAATTAAATCACACACAGCACTGCAATTGTGCTTTAATCACCAAGGAACTGGGGGAGGAAACATGCACATGCTGAGGGTAATGAATTGCACTGAGTGCAAGTAGGAACACTGCTCACTCCACGAGTGAGTAAAAAGGGTAATTTTTAGGTACCTTTTTTTTTTTTCCACACAGAGAAGGAGATGTATTGGGCTCTCAGTTTGATTCTGTTTTTTTTTTAAGGAACTGTAGCACTAAACTTGATGCCCAACTGACGATGCCTTTGGGCAGTAAAGTGGCCTATTGCACAAATGACAGACTTACCCTGCTTGCATATAGATTCCTCATTAAACACTGATGTCTGGGTAAGGACAAAATAAATTTGTGCCATGATTTAGCCTTGTTGTTTGACTCAGAGCTGAGTACCAATCTGTTTTTAGTCATGTTTAGTCACTGAGACTGTCCTACATAGGAGAAGATTGTGTACCTGAATGTAAACCAGTAGCTCTTATGAAGATCTATTTCCAACGAATTTACATGCAGACATCTTAAAAAAAAATTCATAATACTCAGAGGTCTTTTAATCAGTACTATTTGAATTCTGTAAACTAACATTAAAAATTAACTACTGCTAGTGCAGTCACACATGGCTACTAAGCACTATCACTAGAAAGACTCTGCAGAAAGTTTTGCTTTAAATGTTTTCTCCAAAAAATAGTACTTAGGAGATGGGCTGGGTACACCCACGATAAACACAGAAGGCTGACTATAAGCTCTTCTGTTATATGCTCTCTTTTGGTTAAAGGGTTATTTCCCTTGACAGCTCTGCCTTAGTGCACACCTGTACACCTAGAAACCAAACCGGTTGCTTTTTGTGTAATTCTCAGAGGTATAAATTCAAAATACATATGAACTTTCAGTCTAGAAATTTTGGCATTTCAGCATTAGTGGAGCTAAGCTTATAGTGTTAAAATACAGATTAAAAGTAATACAGTAAATTCCACATGAAGATATTTTCTTAAGATGCTTTTTTTTCCACCCCACATCATATCCTACACCTGCATTCTAAAAGAATCTTTTTGGGAACAATTCCTTTTCAAATACATCAATGAAGAGCAGCCTGAACTATTTGTTGTCCAGTTCTGGAAATTCTACTTTACATTTTTTGCTCAGCTAAAAACTTGCAAGTGAGCATTCTATATTGAAAACTTCTAATTAAACTTCTGAAGAATTTGTAAAACAGCACCTAAAACTACTGCTGAGGATGGATAAAAGAGAATGCCACCTTCTGCTGAAGAACAACTGTATTTAGAAGGAACTTGTGATTCTCATAAAACTTTTAATAGGAAGAAGTGAATCAAATTGGTTAATTACCATTTTATGGTGGTAAAAGGGCAAATTACATGCCATCCATTTCTAAACTTCTAAATGTCTTTGGTGCTTTTAATTAAAGCTGCCATCTAGAAACTAAAGCAATTTTATGCAATTAGTTATTTATAGGTTACCATAATACACCACTCAAAATATGATTCAAATGATTTGCAGTCTCTTGCCTTGTGATCTTTGTCATCTTTACTTCATTACTGTCTCAGTACTAGCTGCGAAATATTCAGTAGTCCTTTGTCAGCTGGAAAACGGTACTTGCACTTGAGCATTGTTCTCTTTAGATGCAGAACAGTAGATTTGGAGCAAACAGCATTTTTAACTACTGACAGCAAATGGAAATGTTGAGCTTCCAGCCTGAGACATGATGATTGGGGTCATGCTTACTGCTGACATGGGAGAGCAGAAAAGCGAATAACTAATGAATTCAGAGGAAGGTTGGATAAAATTTAGGAAAGCTTGCTGTCCAAAAAGTTTACAATGTTCTACAAGATTGCCAGACTTTGGAAATCATAGGTAGCTCAGACTACTATGAAGAAACATAAGGAATAAATTTTGCTGAATTAAAATTGCACAAGATTATTTTTTTGCTGATTCTACGATGCGTATATGACAATGACTTGAGGCTGCAAATCACCTTGTGTTGTCTACTTCTAACTTTATGTATTGCTAATGAAACATCTAACTCCATTTTACTTCCCTTATTGAATTCTATGGAAGGGTTGAAAAGGTCTTAGAAATTTACAGAATAGTAAAGATTGCTGTAAAAATAGCATTGGTTATTACCTTCGAAAAAGGTGGGTTTGTTTACACAAAAGACTAGATTAGAAATTTTGTGTGCATCCTACTGAAGCTAAGAGGAATTCTCCAGCTGAGCAGGAGCAGTCCTAAACAGTCTACTGCCATTTGACAAATCTAAAGGTCTAATCTGAGTAGTTGTTCTTTCAGATTTTTTTTTACTTTAGAAAGCATTGCAGAGGATGGTGAGCAACAAGACTGATTATTTCAGGATGTGAGATCCTGGGGTGAGCATATCCTCAAACCCATGATCTTTTTAAAGTAATATTTCCTTAGTAAAGTAATTGCAGGCAAAATAAATAAAACTACACTGCAGAACCAATATTTTAATTAACCTTTCATTTGTATTGCTATCTCATGGCCACGGCTCTGAGTGAAAGAGGTCTTTGCTACAGGTATGTATAAAGTATTTTTATGCTGGGATTTGGAAGTTTCTCCAACCTTTTATGTTTCCTTGGTGCTTGCTTTGAGGTCACTGCATCTGGAGTGAGGTCACTGCACTGCATTCAAGTACTCTGTACTCAGTGTGCAGTCTGTAATTTCTTGAGGCATTGACTACACATGGTTTGCACAGACAGTGCGTGCATCTGCCTTCTAGAGTCTGGTCTGGACCCAGGAGTCAAAAAGCAGACATTGCAGGGCTTTAAATGTTTAAATCTTTAGATTTAGTCCTCGGGCTTTCAAAAGCTGAAAATCACTTCTGATGTTCAGGGTGCAATCACTGGAGGGACTTGCTCTTTTCACAGTTACATAGTTTGCATTTCCACCACAGGTGTCCGGTGTGAATGCTCTGAGTTGGTCTCAAATCCAAGGTGATTGAAATCGGATGTCAATCGGACACTTTTCTTATCGTGTTGACTGGGAGACACTGAAGCTCAGCAAAAACGTGGTAACTTGATTGTCTCAGCCTCTCACTGCCTCTGTCAATTAAGCTTAGAAAGTCAAATCCATTTACACATCTAAAGCCCTCTGACATCAGAAGGGCAGTGTAGGTAAGTGTTTAATGGTGTTGATTCAAGAACTGGCTTTGCAGCGCTAAGTACAACAACTCCCAGGTATTTCCATTCATTTTAGTGCTTCTTACTGCTTCAATACTCAATGACTAATCTAGTTAAAATCAGGACATTATCCCCTAGTGCCTTATCATAAACACTAATCAGATTGTTTAAATTATAGTGTTGGTGACTAGATGTACCATAAATATGTTTTATTAAAAAAATCCCCAAACCCACCAAACAGAATTCCACACCCCAAAATTAAAATCTGTTACTTGGTAAAGTTCAAGTGATTGGAATTCAGTCAGTGATTAATATCTTGTGTAGTTACTTCTTCATTTTCAATATCTTCTTGTGTAATAAATGTGTTCAGCTTGTCACAGATCTTATTTTATATCTCCACCTCGTATCATTTCACATTCTACTTAAGTACTTGGTCATCTATTACATGACTCATTAGTCTGAGATCTCTACAGAATTATAGAAAGTTGCAGTAAAAATAATATATTGAAGTTCAAATTTCAACTACATCAGCCATGCATGTTTAAAAGCATCTTTCAAAGTCAGCTTAACATACAATAGTGCAAGATTGATGTTCACTAAGCCCCATCTCTAGTCCTTCACAGAGAATTGGGAACAGACTGAACAAAGCTATGTGTGTTTGTTACCTGCAAAATGAAAGTTGTGGAAGGATCAAATCATAATTGATTAGTGTGACTTCATGATGTTTTCCTGTTTGGCATTTAATTCCTGGTCACTAGGTAAAGTCAGTCTTCCCAAATAGATAATGAGAGATAAAAGTTGATGAAAGACTTAAATCAATAAATAACAATCTAGGACTCTCCTCAAACCTCCCTGCAAGCCCAATGAAGTAGAAAAATAGGTACAAGTTCAGAAAAGTTAAAACACTGAACTTTCATTCAGAGAAATAAATAAGAAGTAGAATTTGAATTTCCATTTCTTAATGTACTTTTGAGGATGTTACCAAACAGATTAAGTTTCACAAGTGTTACACAGTAGGTATTTCTTACCAGTTTTGCAAATGGATAAACTAAGACCTCTAGATAAGCCCTTATTCTGAGTCACAAGCAGCCAACAGCAAAAATCAGAGCACAACTTTTAAGGTGTAACTAACCGAGGTCAGACAGCCACTAAATGGAGTTTTTTTCCAGATATTACCTTTCTACCAAGTAAGAGGGAAATTTATTTTTCATTTCTAACAGGAAAAAAAAGAATACTGAGGACAAAAATAAGAAGGCAAATGAAGTAAAAAAGCTAAAAATATTTCTATATTGGCTTAAAAAATAAATACTAATCTTGTTTGGTCATTGAGTAATGCAAGTGATTATATTTAATCATATCTTTGCAATTACTCTGTCTGCATTAGCAGGGAGCTATTGTTGCATCATAAAAATCTCAGAGATAAGAAATTAGAAGCAATTAATTTATTTCTGTGGTCATATACTACATAACATTGTCTGTGTGTCCAAGCATTTTTAAACATGGTTAAGAAGTTTTGCCAAAATTTCCTGTGTCCTAGAAACAATAGTTTTGTGTTTACTGTTCGAATATTATTTCAAGAGAAATGTGACACTTTCTGACTTGACAATTATTCCAAGACGAAGCAAAATAAGTGATCCAAAAGAATCTCTAAATCTGCATTTAAGTATGTGAGACATTTATGTTTCTTAATAAATAACAGATCTATGGTAAATAGTTTCTACTACTTTCCAAGGTTATTCAACCTCTTACAGTTTAGAGGAAAACAAGTCATGTACCTGTAAGGCTGCTAGGATAATACACTGATCACACTGTGCTGATGGCAACAGGTTGATGCTGTATTTTGCTAGGCCCTGTACAAAAAGGGCATGTGGTACTCCATAATTCCTTGAGATTAAAATAAAAAACTTAACAAACCTAAACATTAGAGTAGATACATAAATCAGAAGCAGCTGGGAGTCACTGGCACTGAATGTGCCAATACAGGAGTCATTGTCTACTAACAGTTTATTTTTTTAATAATTGCTGGCTGTCCCAGAACTCCTGACTCGTAATTTTATTCCTCTGAATTTTTTTGTGGCTAGAACCTTCTGATAAGGAAGTCAGCTATGCATGGGCATCTCTAAGTATGGAGCACCTCACAAATTTTCATCAACATATTTCCCCAATAAGAAAATAAGATGCAACAACTAATTGTATTGTAATTGGACAAAATCAACTGTAATCAGCAATAAAACATCAATCACTTTCACAGAATCACACTTTCCTGATAATGGATCTGAAAACATTTTTTTTTTTTACTATTTTTAGAATTGATTCATTACATTAATTAGCTGCTTGAAGATTAACATTCATTTGTACTTACCTCACACTTACCTTCTATCATTAAAGACATGTTAAAGTCACTCTATAATTACAATGTGTCTCTTGCTAAGCCTTAAAACAGCATTATTTGCTTGTCTTAGAGGTATTTCTGCCTGGATATACATTCTAATTTCCTACTGATGTACAGGTCTCCTTTATTAGCTCACGAAAAATAATCAAACCCCTTCCCTGAGGCCAGTCACGAGGCGGGAGCAGTGTGCTGCGGGGGAAGCACGTTAACAGCCCACGCAGGGCTCTGCCTCGGGAGCTGCTGAGTACCCTTTGTTCCAGGGATTTCAGTGGGAGTTGAGGGTGATCAGCTGCTTTAGAGCATCAAATCCAGAGACTTTATCACAGTCCTAATGCACACCGCAAGGGGATTAATTGTGGCTTTGGTGGGGATTCAAGGCTTCACATGCATTTTGCCTGTGACAACACTGGATGTACTGCGACAGGATGGCTGCAGCAAAATGCTTATTTCATGTGCAGCAAGGGAGATGCTCATCTTTTTCAAAGTGTTGTAATAAGAGAGGACAAACTAGAGTGCCAAATAAACTTGATTTTGCTGGCTGTCTGATTTGAACAGCTCTGACTTAATGTGTATGAGTAAGCTCTGTTAACATTACAAGACTCACCTGAATGCATAAAATCTAAAAGATGGACTTTGAAACCATATAATTTGCTTAAGAGTTAGATATAATTAAATGCTGCCACCATGCAATTGAAAGGTTATGGAAGAGGAGTGTTGTCACAGAGGGAGGAGTATTCAGAGTAGGCTAGCTGGAGCCTGCTGCCCATGCTGGTCCCTCATAAAGGACTGACTGTATTATAGATGTGAGTGAGCTGTATGAAATTTTTTGCCTTGCTAATAGTTGGTTAAATCATTGCCACAGACCCATTTTTGTACATCCAGTTGCATCTGAGTTCCTAAATAATAGAAAGAAATGACAGGTGACTAACACAAAGTACTTCGGATATGGTCTTTTCTTACCTCTTGGGCTGTTGAGAGAGGCCTCGGACGCCTTTCCGCCATCCCCACAGTGACTCTGGTCAAATGGAAGGCACTGATCACCTGTTCCTGCCACCACGTCTGCATTTTTGGCCAGATCCTTTGTTTCAGTGAGAGATTTTGCTTTATAGACCTTCCTGGTGTTGGTATCTGATAAGTAAAGGGATTCTGACACTGGATCAACGGCCAAGTAATATTTATGTGCAGGGCTTGTACTGAAACAGAAGAGAAGAGAATCACAGTCAGCTTGTTTTTCTTTTACATCTCTGTGGCAGCATAACAATTATATTATAATTATCTGAAGACATCTGCTCAATGATTTTAAGAGGACAAAGACATAAGTGAGAGCAGTTTTAACATGGGTCATGCAAAGCACCGCTGCTGAGAAGGAAGGAGCTTGTCCTGGTTGCAGAGCCTGTCCAGCCAGCTATGGGGCAGTGAGCTGGTGCAGACTGGTGCTAGGTGACTTTGTCCATCAGTACCACGCCACTCAGGATAAAGCTAACTGGAGTGACTTCAGCTCAGTTATAATTATTACTATCAAAAGCAAGGTCATTTTTCAATATCTGATAAGTCCTAGTACTCTTGGCACTGAAAACAAATCTATGAGTTGCAGCAAAGTGAATCACAGACTGTTCTGCATGGGCACAAATGCCCACTCTTGGTTATTTTTATCTGTTTCTAAACCTTAGGAAATATGAAGGTGTGAAATATGTTGCCTTAATTCATGCCGACTGTATTGTCATGAGCAAGGCAGAAGGCCAAGTACTGTCAGTGCAACTAAGCATGAATTAATGCACCATAATTCATGCACTGTCAGTGCCTTATTGAGATTATAAAATGTTATATAAAAAAATATTTACATATGTTAATTAAATGGTGGGGGTCATAAATTTCAACCAGAGAACTGGGCTGCATCTTATTATCCAGCAAGACTTTTCATTTCTTTTTCAGTGTAAAGTTAATTTCCAGTTTGAGGAAACTGTCCAAGCACATGGCACACCATGCTGGTGTCCTGAGCCTGCTGAGCCTGCAGTGGAGCCTAACTAAAAATCCAGATAGGAGGAGATCCTTTAAATCACACAGTTGGTTACTGAAATGGTGAGAGAGAGGTACAGGCTGAGCATTCAGGTGCTCAGACAGTATTTTCATCATTGTCATGTTTCTCTGAGAGGCAGATTTCTGACAAGTGGCTGGGCTCTAGATGGGACTTTCCTGCTCTGTAGATAAAAAAGATTGGCAAAAATCTCTTTTTTGGATGAAAGAGATATTTTATTAACAGTGGTACAATTAAGTAACACTTAAGATTGGTGCAACGAAGTTGTGAAATGAGTTTCTCCTCTCAGCTTTGCAGTTCTGTTTGTGGTGGGTTTGACAATGCTTGGTGATATTCCCACAGCTGGGGAACAGATGTGAAACCCAGTCCAAGGAACCACAGAAAATGAGAGGGCAGTGATATGATGAAAGATGAGTAAGAGGATGAGCTAAAAGCAATTAATGCCAAAGTATGCATCATCACTATAAAATTGTTTGTTGAAAATATCAAGAATCATTTGTGCTCTCTGGATTGAGGTCAGGAGAGACTAGCCAGTCAAAAGATGAAAATAAAACACTTCTATGAAAAAAGTTGCAAGGAGAATTCTAGATTTTAAATAAACATGTTGTTTAGTATGCAGAAACTGCAGAGAACCAGGGGTCACTATACACTCTCCATGTAGACACATTTTCTGTCATCCTTGTCATTACATTTAATAGACCAGCTGTTAGAAAACTCTTCATGTTTATGCTTAAAGCCTTGCATACTAAAATCTTTAAATTTAAAGAGTACGAGTAAAAAATGGAAGACAACAAAATACCTGCTATTTTTACAGAAGATTGTAATCAGATCTAAATCTGAGTTGATTTAATTTAGTCTATTAAAAACTATATGAAATAGACTAGGATTTACAATAAATCTTTTCAGAAGTAGTTATTACTGTTCTGTACTAAATTTTTCCCTATAACCTCAAAGTCTAGTTTCTGTTTTTACAAGTTATTAAACAGCTTTGTTATATCTCATTAAAATGCTGGTGACAAGAAAAACAAAGAGGGTAAGTTGCTTTTAAACACTCACAAATAAGACCAGTGGCTCTCTCTGTTTACTGGTCTCCAAACTCCCCTCTTTTATGCAGTACTTTCTTTTACCTGGTGAAAAGAACACTTTTCCCCTGCTTGTTTGGAGACTAAAAGTCGTGTAGAGGCGCTGGATTTTGAAGCCTTTTCCTGCTTGGACTGTCATGAACCATCTTTCAGTTATTGCTTCTACATATTTCCTTGAGCATTCTAGAAATTTCTACCATGACTATGACCTTTACAGCCCCACAGAATGCCATACAGTGAGACTGTCAAGTAATCCCCTATAACCTCAAAGACTACATTAACTGCAAGTGATTTCCTCCAATTTTCCACAAATTTCACTTGGACAGAATAGTGACAGAGACAATTACTATTGTAATTAATAGGGCTGGGGTACTTGAGTATTGTCACAACTTGATATAATTAAGGTTTAAGCTCATCTCAAGAAACTAGTACGAGTGAACAAGTATTTTAAAAAAAATCTACTTTACAAAAGAAACCTCTAAATGTAAAAGCTGAATCATGTTCTGAATGCATCGTAGAGAAAATAAGTTCAATTTACTCTTTAGATTCTGGTCAGTTTAAAGAAAATGGAAACAAAATAGAACCTTGCACTTACCAACTAGGAATTATTCTTTCTTTTAAGTTTTAATTGTAAAATATACAAGATGTGACATAATCTGGTAAATAATCTATAGTGTTCAATAGCATTTCTGTGGGTAAAGCAAGCAATTCCAACCAGTACTCTCATGCTGCAAACACACGCCACTTCCTACTATGCCATGAAGTTATCAGTTTACGTTGTACTGGTGCTGGATTATTTATCTCATTTAATACTGGAATGCTAAGAAGTTTGTTTCTAAGGAGACAGAGTGCCTTGCTGCCTCTTTCTAGCATGCAACATCACTTCTGCAGCTGGATTGTTGTAACCAACTCCCTCACCGTCTGTCGCAGAAGCCTAATGGGCAACGCTTGTTCCTTTAACGAAATCCCTGCATTGCAATGCTAAAATGCCATCTGGAAAGGGAGAAAGCCACTTGCTTTGCCTTTAGATGGAGCAGCAAGGACTGAGCTGTGATGCAGCATCCTCAGTTCTGGGCTCTGCTTTGCACACCCTGCAACTGGCAGATTTTAAAGCTCATAGTATCCTAGAACCACTAAAGTCCTCTTGTGTGTTTCTGAAGCCTTTTTAACTATTTCTTTGTTGCTAAAACTCCAGTTTCCCTGGATGGCTATATCTGTGATCGTTCAAACACCATGTGAAATGAGCATGACAGCTATGAAATGCACTCCCAGTGTTCAGGTTTAAATCTCTCTATCTCTGCTTGGTGATCAGCAAACTGATTTTTAGAGGGCGACTTCATTCCTTCAAAGCGAACGAATCAAACCTACAGTACTATAAACAAAGGTGAATTTGATTAACATTTGTATTTATTAACATTTATATTCATTAAATTTAGAGTGTTTCTCTATATACAGATTCCTAAAAGGACTTTTGTAAGACTGTTTCCTTGAACATGGTTCACATATCAGGCTGTCTGCCTTTTACTCACCTGTGTCTTGTGTCTCTATTCCTAGAAGGACAGATCGGTTCAGGTTTAAAAAGAAAGAAAAAAGACAAGAAATGTTAGTCCTTGACAGAACTGTATTCTTTGCCTAACTGCTCACAGAGCTGTATCCCACTAACAAAACATTTTTTTTCCTGTTACTGGATATTATTTCTTTCTCTCAAACTGCTCCTTTGCACCACCTGCACATTGCCAAGTTAATGCTGAACAATCAGCTCATAGAATCATCACCAGCAATGTTAATGAAGTGTAGATTCATGGGTGTTAAGAGAAATTTCATGTATTAATGTTCAAAATCTTTCCTGCCTAACCCTCTGGCCCTCAAAGGGAGTGGGAAGCTGGAGTCATAATTGCAGGGCAGTCATTAACAGCAGCACAGGCCCAGCCTGTGGCATGTCAGGCAATGCCAGGTTTGCTCTTGTCTGCTTAAACTGAGCCACATCCTCTGCTACACGAGGAACAATTTTATTGCATTAATTTTAAACATGGTAAGTTTTATCTTCTGTGACCTGACACAATACTCTACATGTTTGCTATTGAATTATGGGGTTTTCTTCAAAAACATGCTTCATGGAATACTTTAACTTCTGGAGAACATGTACGAAAAGCCTCGCAGGAAGAAAAACCAGCTCTATTTATTAATTCGGCAATTTGCAGAAATTCGTTAAGCATGACCTGTTCTAAAGGCCACTTAAAATGTCCTTTTTAACCAGTGAGTCAAAGTAAGTGTAAGTTTTCTGGTAAGTTAGTTTGACAGTTGATGAGACACATGGTCACAAGGCAAATAGATGTGTCTGCTTCTTTAAGTCCCAAGGGATAAAAGCTCACTGTAGTTTTCATAGGCATATCACAGCCAGGATTACAGACACTGGTCAGAGAAAGATAATTAATTTTTTACCTCAATTCTAATATGCCAATTGAGTTTCCAGAGGGAAAGATCCGTCTGACATAGTTGAAGTCCCCAATATAGACACTCCCATCAGGGCCAGAAGCAAGGGCAACAGGGGCAAAGAGTTTGCTGTTGAGTGCGAGCCCGTTGCAGTTGGAGCAAGAGACACTTCTCTGGTGTCCATTGCCCATCACAGTGGAGATGACTGGAGGCTGCTGGGAAATGAACATGTTTTCCCCATTCCCTTTGTGTACAATTCCTAAAGGAAGGGGAGGGAAGAAAACAGAGACAAAAAAAGCGAATGTATAGCATTTAAACTATTCAGCAATTTTGGGTTATGAAATCCTCTAGAAAACCAGACTATCAAAATAGCAACAAACATCTCATCTTTTAGAGACCGTCACAGGGCTCCACTAATCTCTTCCAATTTTGTTCATCCCAAGCTTCACCGTCACCATTTTGTTCATTAGTGGCTAGTGGCTATTTTAAAAGGCAACATCATGAGGAGAACTCATGGTTGGTTAATGCTGTAACAAATTGACTGCTAATTGCAGTGCTATCTGATTTCTTAGGGATTACTACTTTAATATTCATTTTATTCATAAATTTTTATTAGGTAGCAGAGGAATTTCTTGGGCAGTTTGAATATTTAATTAAAGGAGATTAATAGCAGGACTACTATGCATTTTTCACAAAAGAGCACCGAGTGGCAGTACAAAATCAATATTCAAATTTAAATGTGAGTCCTTCATGGTATATGAAAATGGTGCAAGTGCAGCAAAGCCAAGTTAAGAGTCAAGGAGCAATTCTGAGGCACAAGAGAACGTCTTACCAGCAGGAATATATTAAGTTCTACCATAAAGGCTAAAACATCTTCCCAGTGTGTCAGTATTTTACCACTGCTCTGCAGCACACACTGTTGAAAGTCTTCCCAGTTACTAGGCTGGTGATACCAGAACCAGTTCAAAGATGTATTTTCTCAAGCTGATTGCTATAGTGTTTATTTTAACTAACAATGTGGTAATATATTTAAGAAGTATCTTTAAAATAACATGTAATTGCAAGAATTTGGCTTTTGCTGAATGGAAGATAGGTATTCTTTTAGACCCCAGTGCAAAATCTCTTTTTTCCCTTGAGAAGCCCAGTACTTAATCAGAAAAGTGGCACAATTAAAGGAATAAACACAAGGGAATTTACTTTTTGGAGAACTCTTATGCTGGGAAACGAGCATATTCTGCACACTGCAGGAAGTACATGTTGAGACATGTACGAGTTTTCCCAAAGTATGGCAAATGTATTTATGTATTGTCTCTATGAACTTTTGTTTAAACTAATTTTTGTGGCTTTCAGGTAAAGCTGAAACTAAAATTCACTTTAGAAATTACTGAGCACCACCATAGCTATTTTGAAGGGAATTATATTTTCAAAAAATTATTTCTGAACACTAGAGGACAGAATACATAGATTTTGAATGTTGGCTTAAAAAAACCATCCTGGAAATACGCCAGTGAAATGAATGGCAATATTCTCCCTTATGCACTGGATAAAAATACTATGAAATGAAGATGCTGCCCTTTGTCTGAAATAAACAATGTAAAGGTAATCTTTCAACGGCCTCATACAAATGCCAGTAAATAATGAGGACTCTGGAGAATATGTTTTGCTGTCAATAAATGCAAGTATGTGCTTAATTTCAGGATTTCGAGCTGTTGCTTTAATTTTAGTTTATGCTGTGTTGCACTGGACTTGAAATTACCTTAAAGCATAAAGTCCCTGTGAAATTAATCCTCCTTGCCCCAGATAAATAAAAATGGAATCAATACACTTGCCCATCAGAAGGAAAATTTAATTTAAATAATACTCTGAAAAATCGGTTAATAGCACATTCATTTGTATTCATGAGATACAAGTGTCTTTAAAAGGACTCTATGCAGGAACTAATATTTATGGTATCTGTTCTCTTCCTGATTATGAGAAATGCCTTGATGATCTTCCAAACTGACCAAAACCTTTGTACCAGAAAACATTAAGCTCTAATAATGTCACAAATTAGAAGTGATCAAACCTCCAAACTGGATGGCAAAAAAAAGCAGGAAAAGAGCAGTGGAGTACAGCTGAGAACAGGATGTGGTCCTTTGGTAACCTAACAGGCAGACTGATGCAAAACTGCATACTTTTAAAAAGTTTGAGTTTCCAGCGACAGCCACATTGGAACAGTATTTGTTATTTCACATCTGTTCTGCTGGAATCAGACATCTTTTTTTTTTCTTTCTTTCGTTTTGTAAATCCTTACATCTGGCAGTAGAACACAGTTTTCACTTGCTAAGGTTTCTTCATGCCTATACTTGTACCTCCACAACTTAGACTGAGATATGAAGTGCAAGTCTGCAAAATTGCATCTATTTCTTTTTACGATTTCTCTGTTGCATTTGGCTTATTTTGTAACATCTCTAAAATGAGTAGCCTTCCTGGAGAGAGAGAGAATATCTACCCTGGCTCTGAGGAGGAATGTTGTGCACAGCAACAGACCAGCTGGGAGACCAGGCTCAGTGGCTGAAGTTAGATACAAGCTCTTCAGAACCAGATAACCAATCAAAGTGCTTCTAGGTTTAGTTTGACAATAAAATTGTAATTTGCAATCAAGAATGTTGTATTCCAATGCAGTTTTTACAGTTAATCCAGTGACAGTGTTCCAAAAACATGCAAGTTTCATCTTTCTAAAAAGCAGAGGGGATGCTTCATTTAAAACTGAAAAATCTCAATATATTCATACTCAAGAAGGCTACTCAATGCTTTTCATATGGTGGTATGGAGATAAGTCTGATATATATAATTCTAAGTTTGAATCATATTCTTGTCCTTATTTAAAGCCCATTTTATATATCTGAAATGGAAGAGAAGTTCACTTGTTTCTAGATAAGACCACAAGTGCACCTGTTATTTTTATTTTTTGGTTAATACAGTTCATTATTCGTTTTTGTTGCTTTAATGAGAAACATGCTATTAATATATGAGTTAGATGTGCACTAGCTTTGGTATAGTAATTGTTTTTCTGCCCTTAACTGCTTTTCCAGTTCTTATACACGATCCAGGTGTGCATGCTCAAAGCCCATTATAATCATCAGGAACACCTGAGACACCACTGAGCTCTCCTGGGCTTTGTCACCCTCGCTGGAGATGTTCTGACATGCAAACTGTAACCAGAAGAGACCCCCTGATTTCAAGTCAGATGTGCTCATGCCCTCCCCTCCCCAAATTATGTCTCTGCAAATGATGGACAAAAATGTTTGGCAGCTTTCCCCCGACTTCAGCCTTGACTGTGTCCAGCACAGTGCGAATATCTGAGGAAAAGGAGCAGGTACAAGAAGCTGCACGTTCCCCATTCATGCAGTGGGCACAGCCCAGATGATTTGAGAGGAGGTGGCAGGAGGCTGACAGGTCAGTGCTCTCTGGCATTCTCAGCCGCACAGCTGAGACGGGGACAGGAAGCAATTTGTCACCACATTCCCTGTGCTCAGGAAAGCAATGATTTAGCCCTGCTCGGATTATAATTGTACACTTTACAAAATCTCGGAACATGTTAGTGCCTATGGGGTGAATTATGGTAGTAACCACTGCAGTTAGCAGATAGTCATATAAATTGGAGTTACTGCCAGCAATTTAGTCTTGAAATTAAACTATGCAAGTGGTAAATTGGCACTAAGGAGCAGACTATGGGGCTCACAGTTGGGGGCTCAGCTGACTGAGGTCAGATTTCTCTTTGTGTTAAATGTCAATAGCTGGCATTTAAAAGAGACAATCTATACAAACCAATAAGACAGGATATGAAAGAACTGCTGTTTAAAATGTCAAACTATTTTAAATCAAAACAGAAATCCAGTTAATTTACAAACTAAATCTGACCTTTTGTATTTGGAATATTTATACTGTAGCTGTGCATTCAGCTACAGAACTTGTAAAAACCTGAAAGCCATACATCTGTGCATGAATCTTCATCAACAGAAGTTTGCTGATGGAAATAGATTTTAGTGGATTCACCCTCAGCTGGAGCAAATTGAGAGAACTTTTCTGAATCCAATACTCTGCTGATTTGTAAGTGCTGAAATCTGACCCCAAGTTTCTCTTCTCCTGGACAGCGAGATATCTGTTTACTGGCAAACTCATATATTTCTAGTTACCATAATTTATCTACGGGTATCGTTTTAATAATTTAATCCCTCTAGTTCCTGATAGATGTTAATGGAGGAAAAGAAAACCCCCCAGGTATAAAATAAAAGCCATGGGAAACCAGACTCAAGCGTCCATGCCTGAAGAATCTCTTTGCAGGGTTAATGTTATGACACCAAAAACATTTACAGTTTTTTTTTTCCCCAGTGCTTTGAAAGGTGTTGGGTTGCTTGTACTGAGGAGTAACTTACTGTGCTTCTCCACAGAGCAGGCAGCCACAAAAGCTTCTGCACACCAGACTGGCAGTGTGGTTTTGGAAGTGCTGCCTCACTTGGCTGGTCTGTGTTCATTGCAGGGTTTGTGTCCCTGGGGCTGTGATGCTACTAACTGATGGTAGTCACAGGATGAATTAGGAGTGTAGACACTTAACTGAGACTATAACACTACAGACTGACCTGAAATGTGGCACTTCTGTACCAGCTGTGTGAGAATGAACCTAAATTAGTGTGCCCTTTTCCCACCCAAACGATCACAATGTGTTAGTGATTGCAACAGTCAGTGATATTAATGCCTAATACCTGGGAGCCAGAACATTAAAAATATCCTTTCAGATGGCATTTACAGTTCAGCTCTCAATAAACGTGGGTGCACAGTCAAAGAGGATTACACATTAGGAAGTGTAATGCTTAAAATCTGAACAATTAATTCCTTCAAAATTTGTATTCTTCTTATGCGTGGCCAGTTAATAAAGGAAGGACTTACCACTTTGTGGATTTAATACATGGTGTTTGTTTATAGACCAGCCACCCAGATTTGAAGCATCCATTTCAAAGCCTTGAAGGATTACTGTTCTCTTCTCCCACAGAATAAAATCAGGACATGTTTCATATTCATATCCCACCGACACTGCAAACAAATAATTAGAGAGCTCTCAGTCTACCTTTTCCTCTGTGAACTGCTAGACAGTTTTTCATTCCAAGTTCTGATATTTATCTGTCAAGTAATGATCCTACTAATTTTGCTCTGCCAGATTGCTTTTGCTGAATGGTATTTTTTTGAAAAAAAAAAGGTTTTAAGAGATTAGTATGTTATTATAGCTATAGTTACTACTGTTTCAAAGCAGAAAATTGTCTGTTGTGCCAGTTATGGATTTCATAAATCTTCTCCAATGACTCCTGACTTGATTGTTTATTGCATTTCTGCTAATTACCTGAATAACAGCTTAAATAAAAAAAGAATCCATGTTAAAACAAAATGGTTTTAATTTGTTTGTTGATTGTAAATATTATAGTTAGGCAGAAATGGATCAACGAGCTGAACATTTCTAGAAATATATTTATCTTACCAGGCTTGCACATCACCAAAATACCTGCTGAAAAATCTTGAATTTCCCTAAGAGTGGTGGGTACTGGGGGCACTCAAATTGACCAAAATCCCTTTCCTTCAGTACTTCAGTAAAACAAATTAAAAAAACCTCCTAACATTTTTGGTTTCTCTTATATAGAAACCTTTTTTTAAAAATTATTTATCTCCTTAGTTAGCTTTATTAGCTTTCACTGAAACTTACTCATAACTGAAGAATATTATTTTGACACCAAATTCCAAAATTTGACCTAGGAAATATTGAGACAGTTCAACCTTTCCAAAATAAAAATGTCTTCCAAAATATTTTAAGATACAAAATAAAAAAATATTAAACCCCACAGTTTTCTGGCATTTTTAATAGTTTCTTTTCACTTTTTCTAGGTAGCAGCCTTAGGTATACTTTACTTAAATCATAAATAGTTTTAATACCATCTAAATTCCACTATGGAAGGCAATTAAAATATTTTTACCAGCCCTAGCAGGGAGCACTTGTAAGATAAATGTTTTATGGCAAACTGAAAGCTGTTCCTTACAGCAACAGCTCTAGAGCTGCCTCACTATTTCAGCAGAAAGAACTTGTTTTTGCAGCTCAGCTCTGACTTGTAAAAATCACATCTCCTTCAGTACAGTAAATATTGTATGTTTTGGACATTACAGATTTCAGTTTGAGGGTCCAGAAGCCACTTTGTCCAATTTTTCTGTTATGGGACCTCTTACAACCAACACTAGTATTGGTGTACTGGGTACTTCCCTGGGCCGAGAGCCCAAGTGAAGGCATGGAACTTCCAGAACAGCCACATCCTGTGCTGGGATGAGTCATCAAGGTTCAGTAACCCAACACACTGTTTTCTAGGTGTTAATGCAGACAGAAGATAAAGGGCACACTTTTCCTGTGAAGCAACCTCACACTTGCCACCTACACATTAGCATCTTTACTCCAGTCATGCCTTTAACACGTTCAATCCTGCGTGAGATGTGTGTACTTGAAAAAAGCAGAGCTCTATAAGGCAGTCCCTCAGCCTGGCTCAATGACCCGATACAGACCCACAGGACAGTTCATCAGCTGCTGGAAGGGACCGTGCTGAGAGCTGGGGTGAGGGAGGCATAACAATTTCCACTGTCTGGGAATCCGTGCCAATGGATCTGCTGCGCCGTGTTTACCAGAACTGCAGTTAACACCGTAAAGCACCTGCTATTCCCTGCCTATAGCTGATGTTTCTGAGCTGCCAAATACCCTCTAGGGGTTATCACCCCTTTCTTAGAAGCTCACTGTTCCCTGCTCTCACAGTTATTTTGCACAGCTGCCGTTCTGTCCCCTCTCATCAGTGAGAGACGTGGACATACACTCTGTGTGTCTACAACCATGTTTCTATGCGTACTTAGACACATTTATGAATGACATCTATGCTCCAAAAAGAAATACCTGTGTGATCTTAAAGCGGGGTCTCCTGAACCATCTAATTGGAGGTCCTGATGTACCATCCATGAAAATTTCCTATCAGTCATTTTGCATGCAAAGTAATCAAGGCAAAGCATAATAATTGTAAGTCAACAGGGTGATTGCAGCGCCACTTGAAAAATAAGTATTTCGTTAGGGGCAGGTTTTGAAAAAATGTAATTTTGTAGGTGAAATTAAAAATCTCAGTCAGCTTACCCTCATTGTGGGGTGTTACTTTCTGATCAAATTAATTTATATCACTTTTTTGAGGTGACTGAGATTTCATTGTATGAATGTGATCTGTGAGGACTATGGTTTTGGACACTGACAGCCAGCAAGTACAAATTTCTTTGCAGTCTCAAAATGGATTTTAAAGGACCTACTGAAATAATTCATACCAAAAAACCTATTCTTTTCATACAGGTATTTAGAAGAATGAACAATATTTGGTTAGTAGTGCCACAGTCTAAAGGCACTTTAACCTCTCTTGAAATATTTGCACTTATCAACATCTATCTTCTTTGAACAATAAATAAAATTAACTCAAGGAACATACTAGGTAGAGTCACAAACAGAGAAGGGGTAGGGCTGTTGGAGAGCTGGATTACATTCACCCTGAAGAGGATTTGTCCTTGCAGACCACTTGGTGCTGCTGGATGAGATGAAAGGGCTTGCAGGAGTAAGATGGTGTCTGTATGGAGTTACCCAGAAGCATTTACAGAGCACTGGACTGAAATCTTTTTCTTATGTTAAATTACAAGGGGACACAGACTTTACCACCAAGGTTTTGTGTGCCAACATTCACATGGTGCTTTTTTTTATTCAGAACAAAAAATGCTACTTTGTCATCTCAGTTGTTGCTCCGAGAAAATGGCCTCTTGTGAGGGGCTTGAGGACTAGACACATGGTAGCAAACATTTCTCCTACAAATTTAAACATAACCACACGTGTGTGGAAATATGCTCAGAAACTCTTGTTTCCTGTAACTGGTTGCGTGATCACTGCTGTCAATAACCCTCAATAAAAATATAGATGTTTATAGTGTTTACAAACCCAAAAGCAGATGGTTATAATCCTGAGTTCCAGGACTTCAACCTGCTGCAATTTAATTTAATTAAAATGAAAACTGAACAGAATGCATTATTAAATATTGGTAATATACTGGCAGAGGAAATTATTTTGACAAAAATTCATATAATGGATGCAGATAAAGGTCCCAACAGTGTGTCAAATTAAATAAAGCTTTATTGGAATCTAACAAAGCATGCTAGCAATGCACTTAAAATATCAAGATTTTTGCTTCTATTTTGAAAGAAGCATAATTAACCTAAACTTTAAGAAAAAGAAAAAAAAATTAAGCACCAATTAAATAATTTAAAAGTTGTTATCCAGCACTATTGTGTAAGCTTTATTCATATTTAAACGTATTAAGCTCATCTACTTCTAATGTGGGAAACTAACTACAGTATCATTTCATGAGATGTTATCTATTTGAATTAAAATGTTTTAAAGTCCAGATACATACTACACTTTACAATCATTACAGGACTCTTATGGGAGCAGGATACTCAACTGTTCCCTCTCAAATACATTAGTGACAATGTGCAGTGACAGCCTCTGGACATAGGGCACAAGTAGCCGTGCTGAGGGAAAGCCTCATGACCCATCTGGTCCTGCCTGATCACCCATGGGAGTGCCAAAGGGCAAGCTGGAATATTTTTTTTATTTCTGGGTTGGCACAAATATGTACCAACAACACACTTAATACCTTCCTTCACTGAGAAAACACTGTCAGGGATCAGTAGCTGCATCGGGCCAAGGTTGGGTCTGCCCCCCTCACAATGTTTCACGTAGCCCAGCAGGCTGAGAAGGGTTCTCCTGCTCCTCATCACTTGCCATAGCCAGGATGTTCAGAACCCTCTCTGACTGACCCTATCAAAAAGTTGCTCATCCTTCTGCAGATGTGAGCCAGATGTGGAAGATGAGATGCAGATAGGATAGATAATGCAGCAATTTTGGACACCTGGCACCAAGGGTGGAGTTTGGATCCCTTTAGGCCAATGTAATGTGCGAGCTGTGGCCGGAAAGAGAAGACCTGAGCTTCTGCACTAGCATTCATAGCAGATCAAGAAACTAATGAAGCTGAAAATGTATCACTTATTTCCTGGTTTCTTCAGTTTTCAGCTGAATTTGTTCCTTATCTGGCTCATTTCATGATCAAATGAATGTGAATGGGGGCCCAGGGGTAAGGAGAGAACATGGGAATGTCCCTTCAGGCAGTAGTCTGCACTATATCTGTTGACTGTAGGACCACAGCTCTAGGAAGAGCTTCTTGTTTTCTGATATATTTCTATGTGCAAGGTATGATGTAAATCCCACTCCATATTTTGGTCTCATAACCCTTCATGGTCATCCGTGTCTATGCCTGCATCATTCTCTAGGAAGAAATGACCAGGAAAGTGCTCTAATCCTACCTTCTCCCATCGCCTCTCCACGCACTCGCCTCACAGATTACCTGTCTGGGAGCATATGGGAACGGATGATCTGGGAGCTGCAGGGCTTGCAAAGCCTGGATGGCACCTTTTGGTTTTGTACAGGCCACTTTGCAGGCACTCTGCCTGCATGGACAACACAACAGATCCCGAGGAGAGCTTCTGGCTGCTGCTCAGAACAGCATTTTCATATATGAAAGATATGGATGAAGCATATCCCTTGCGAGGGTCGATGGTTCCATGTTGCTCTAGCTATTGTTGCTTTATAGCCTGACCTACCAATGCTGCTTGTCACAATTGCTCTGATGTAACATTCACAATCCTAAGCTTCGCTGGTAAAATAAATAATTCTAATACAAAGTATCTATAAGATTAGTCCATTAAGCAACGTAACCTCATATTCAATTAAAAAAATAAAAAGCCCTTAAAAATCATGAAATTAATGAAAAAAAATGCTGGCTAAATAAAATCTATTTGCACAGACAGAACTTCTGTAGCAATTTTCAGAATAGCTTGTGCTGCTTGCTGAAGAAAGTCTACGAAATATAAAGATTTTTGTATAAACATCTTTAAACAACAAATCAATTAGTTTTAACTGTTGGGGACATAAAATGTAGTAGGCAAGGATGCCTAAAAGTTAGAATTTTGCAAACCCTAAGTGGAAATGACATTTTAAATGTCACAGCCAAAAAATGACAGAAACAATGACACACCAAAGGTCATATTCAAAGTAACATTCAAAACCAAAGACAGCTGAATATAATGCCGTTAGTACATAACCATTCTCTGAGGGAAAAAGGGATTTTCGAATTGATTAAATTAGAAAGATGACATTGGAAGAACAAGAAAATAAATGTTCTCAGGAAATCATACAAGTCGCTTTAGTAGCTAAAGAGGCATTTGATTTAAAAGAATGTAAGTGCAGCAACAAAATTTATTTGCTGTATTTTCCTGGCTTGATGTGCGTGAGTGCTTCAAGGTGATTCTACATACCCATTGCCTCGGCCAGACCAGAAACCTTCTGTCCATATATATCTGTCTTATTCCAGGCAAATGTGTATACCAAATTGGCTGCAGCAGGAAACCATTTCTGAAGCAGACGTCCTTCAACAGCAACTATCAGATGGACTTTTGTCATTCCAGAAGGGATGGTTGTGTGCGTCAAAATAATGCGCAGCAAAGTTTTATACCCCGGTGTCCGACTGCTGAGGTAACTCAGCTTTACAAAACTTGAAGGAATCGCGATTTCCTCTTGGACCACCTTGGAAAAAACCCCACATCATTATATCTACAGCAAAGAAAAATGCAAATTTGTAATAATAACAGCAGGTAATTAGGTTATGTTTCCCAGTCATGATGTGAACAAAGTGCCACTCAAAGCACTGATGTCTCCTGTGCTTATTTCAGCAATGCAGCAGTCAGGCACATTACAAAATTTCCAACATCAGACACTGCTTGGTCAACTTACTGGATGGCAGTCTGTTTGATAAAGAGCCTCTTCCTCTGATGCTTTACTCTTATCTACTGAGGACCAAATACTGCATTTGTGCACATATTTTTACATACAAGCTCTACAGCTTTGCCTTGCCTTCACTACTTGGTTTACTTAACAAATGTTCTTAACCAGAATACAATTAAAACCTTTCTTTAAATACACAGACACTTTCTATCATAATTGTGATGTGGAGATTCTATCCTGCCTTGGAGGTAATAACTCTAACTTGGGCAGGGCTAAGAAAGAAAACAAACCTTCCTGCTAAAGCATCTTCTGTGCAGTTAGGCTAAGCTCCAGCAAGAAGGGGCACAGTGTACGAAGGGCCAGCATTAGGAACCTAACAAGCTAACTGGGGACACACAGCAGTGAGGATGAAACAGCCTGAGCATCAGTCATCTCACTCACAGGTAAGTCCCCAGGGTGTGCAACAGAACTCAAGTCCCAGGGCCCTGCTGTCAGTGCTGCTGTCTGAATCACTCGGATTAAAGCTAGCTTGGATATGCCCACTGTGGGGTAGGATCAATTCCCACTGCAATGGAGATAGGCCCTCAGCAACTAGAAGGACTGCAAAGAACGTGAGCTTGTCAGTGGAAAAAAAAAGTTTGGCCTTGACCTTTTGAATGATGTGGGCCTTGGAGCTACAAAAAGGGATTTAGCTCTTGTGATCTCCTGTGAGAAAGGAGCTGCCCTGGGACAGACTGTGAGGAAGAGTGGGCAAGAAACGAGAATGGCTTCTTGGAGATGCTACTGCAGTAACTCAAAAGCCACCTGAAAACTAGACTGTGCTTAATAAGGTTAATGATTTTAATGTATTTCTCTAACAATGAGTCAACCTGCCACAATGTTAAATTCATCACTCTTGGAAAAAGACAAATTGTTTTGTTTACATTTCTCAGTTTTTAAATTTTTCTTGTTTAACAATAGGTTACTTCACTTTCAAACCAATTTTATTTACACACTGCAACAGTATCACTGCCACAGCACTGCTGCAGTACAGCTGGAGTCCTGCCAGCACTTGTCGTTTCAACATATGAAATGTAGTGTTGCCAGGGAAATCCTGTTCCCTTTATTGTTCCTGATTTGCAGTGTTCCCCTTCTTTCCTGCTGACATCCCAGCTGCCCTCTCTGTCATACATCTGACATCCCTTCTCATTTTTAATAGAAAACCAGGAAGAAATATTCATGCATTAATGCATGCTAATGTATCTCTGTCTCCTATTATTCTTGGTTACTTTTTGTTCAATTCCCAGTACTGTACCATGAAACTTAACACTCTAAGAACTCTCCAATGACTGAAAAAAAAAAGAATTGGGTGCAGTTTCTTTCTGAGTAGACTGCATCTTTGGGTGCCTTGCTGTTCAAAGCAGACCCAGGCACACCTCCTGTGGAGTACTGTGACCCAGTTTTTTCTTGCTGGTGTGCAGCAGTTATTCTTAATTTATGTTCATTAGTTTCACTTAGTACATTCTGTGAAGAAACACTATGGCCATCCACTAGATAAAGCATGAAAGTTATGGAGGTGTTTAGACATAATTGAGTTCAACCAGAGGCCTTTTACGTGTAGAATAAAGTAGCAACAGTTTTACGAGAAAAAGAGAAAAGTTTGGAAATACTCATGTCTACAAGTAGCCTCCAAGTCTCTTCCAGACTTGCTCAGTGAAATTAAAAGAGAACCCAAAGGACTTCTTATTGTTTAAACTCTAAGAGCTCAAACAACATATTACAAATTATGGGGGTTAACACGACCCGAAACCTGTGTAGCTGTATTTTGCTGGGTGTTCAACTCACACAACCTCTTTTAAGGTCCAAGTAAAAGAACAGCTGATTACAAGGTTAATTTTGAAATGACTTCTAAACACTTAAGGGAGTCAAAGAAGACATTTAAATTAAAAAAACAATTCTAAAGATCATGTTAAAATTGCTCTACCTTAGAAAGAAAGTAATGAAACCCAAGAATCTAATATATAGCCAGAGATGCCATTGTAAAGAACTAGAATATGTGAGCAGATGAAACACCTCTAGGAATCTTCAAAGCATCTTGGGTCATGTCTCACATTGATGTATGGGGAAATTGTACTGTTCATTTGTAACTAGGAATGGTTCTGTGCATCACTATAAATAAACCAGGGTTTCAATACTAAACCATGTTAGGAATCCCCACTTTCTTCTACTTGGAGGTCAGAAATAAAGCACTTTTAAATATTAACAAAAATTAAAGAAAGAAAAAAGACAAAAGTATCTTGTTAAAGAGTACTAAAGAGATATGCATTGGTGTTATTCTGCCAAGTGACTGACATTACAGCAGTTATTTGCTCACTGTTTGATTTCACCTTCTAAAATTGTCTATCCCTGGTTCTGCAACAGAACAAATTGTTCATTTGAAAGTCTTTTCATTACCTGAAGTTCTGGAATAACAGTTCCTCTTTCAGGACAGGACCCTCCAAATGCTGTCAAGGGGGAAGGGAGTACAATCGGATTCGGGCTGATAAAACTACTGATGTCACAAGATGGTGTGTCCGACTCTGTTCTTTGCATTACAACTTTGTCTACAATGATAAATCTATTCCAAGGTAACCAAAGTGTTCTTTTTTCAGATATGAAAGGAGATCTGTCAAAAACTAGAGTGACAGAGATTCCTCCAACAGCCACAAGGTCAAAACTGGAAAAGAGAAAACAAATTGTTTTGTTTCTTTTTGTTTTATCATCACATTACCACACTTTTCAATGCATCGCAAAGAAAAACTTTATGTTCCTTATTACAGTCCTTAATTTACTATGTGAAGTCATTCAAGCATGCCTTCCTGGCATCCCCTTGGTATCCCTGAAGAAGCTTTACCTCTGTGTGCTTTCTCCCTCCTATGCATCAACGGCAAGGCACAGAATTTCACTTTTATCTGGCCTCCTTCCCCTCTATTTATCAACTAGAATCAATACTAACAAGTCATCTGTAACAAAAGTGTGGACTCAGTTATTCTGGTTTATATGAAAAGAAATTTCTAGCCCAGAAAAGGGATGCCACTCATAATCTATGCAGGAAGAGCACACAGAATAATAAGTTTTAAAGCCTGTTAGACCTTAGCTCTATTAACATAATCCTCTCCCTTTTTCTAAAAGCAGCAGGAGGAAAAGGTTGAGTACACTGAGCATGAGACCTCTCTGCGCAGGATATGAAATTTTTGGAAAAGATGCTGATTAATTGAACTGAGAACTGAATCAGTTCTTGTACACAAAGCAGGTGATCCTCTGGGAACTACTGTGAAGAAGCTTTGGCATATCTGGGCTGCAAAACAGTGGGACATAGAAGGCATGATATACAGTCTCAATTTCCAGAGTTTCTGACACCCATAGTCAGGGAACACAAGGTAATATGTAAATAGCTACTTCACTACTTCACTCTCTGTATTATTGAATGCATCTATTATGGACGGTTTTGATGGTAACAAACTGTGATAAGAAGTCAGACCTAATTATGTATATCTCATCACATTTCCCAAATGACACCGATTACATTCACAGCAAAATACAGGTAGCATATTTTAATGCAACAACTTTATCCAGGCTAGCATAAGGAGGAAATGATAATTACTAACTTTCAGTAGTATGATTTGAAAGTCAATAAACTAAGGTAAAATAAATATGCATGTTCCTTACTTTTATAAACTGGCAAATTCAAACGAAAAAAAGAATAATTGTGGAAGCAATTGACAAATTACACCACTCTTTCCCTGCTGGAAGACAGCTTCTGATTTCTTGTAATTCACAATGCAGCCAAGGAAGATGAAGTCTTAAACTGCCCTTAGCAGCTTAATTAAGTTCAGTAGCAAATCATGACCCTATTGCAAAGGGATGGCCAAACTTGGAGTGCAGTACAAAATATATTGAAACTTAACCTCTCTTTGAGAACTGAACTCGGCCCTATAAGGCTGGGGAAGAAGGAGAAGCCAGGACTGCTCAGGGCTTGTTATGGAACAGCAATTTAACTCTGACTCTGGAAGGAGTCTGTTCTCACTTTTCCTTGTGTGTTTCAGGTGATCAACTAAAGGAGTTAACTTCATTGACACCTCAATAAACTACTTGAAAGATTCACACTTAATAACAGAAAAAAAGAGGGAAGACAGGATATTCCCTGGAAAACCTGACTTGTGAAAATATTCAAATGTCAAGAAGGTACTGTTACAGCAGAACTGGCACATTTCAACTCCAGGAGTTTGAATGTCACTGTAATCTTGTCTCTGTTCAGGGTTTTTCTTCTTGTCTACAAAAATTTTGTACACAAAAACCTAAACCCATGGAAGATCATAAATGAAAGCCTGACCTTCCATCTTGTCGACTGATGGTGTATCCATACTCATTGTGGTGCAGAAAACTGACGTTCACTCCAACCAAAGGTGTTCCATCTATTGCTACAACCTGGCCTCGGATGACACACGCCCGTCTGTAATAGAAAGGGTAGAACACAACATGTCACACGCATGAGGAGAGTGAGAAGGGCATTGATTTCAGAAACTGGGCTATGCTTCTGTCCCAGACAGACAGAACTGCTCCGATATCACTGTGACTGTTGATTTTTGAAAGAAAAGTCAAACAAGTCCAAAAGATTGATTTGGAAAAGCATTATCTCACGAAGATGACACACAGACTCTCCCATGAATTGTTCGTGCATGTAGAGTATATTTCCATTTCCAGACATATTTCAGGATACCATTTGTTCTGCCATTGAATAACACTGCAAAGGTTTCACTGATAGCGTGATTTAGCTTGCTCCAGCTCTAGGGAGTGATGCTTTGTGAAAGGAGAGAATGAAACCTCATTCTCTGCTGCTAGGTATAGGGCATTGCTGTCTATTAGAAAAAAGCTGAACTAATGTGATAAGGCAGCAGTGAGATACATGGTCTTCACTGAACTTCAGAAAGTTAGATACATAAATTCACAGGGTGCCTAATCAAGTGTAACTTACATTTTTCTCAATGCCCTGTCACATATGATGCCCTTTTAAATTCCCTCTGGGAAGTGTTGGACTTGCACCCACTTTCCACTTTGTCCTCACATCCCAGTGAAGAGGTTGGAACACGGCAGAACAGCAGAACACATCACAGTCAATGGACAGGAAAGTGAACTCATTACTAAGTGGGTCTAATCGGAGGCTAACAGGATCACAGAATCATAGAAAATGAGAGCTGAAAGGAAATACAAGACTTTATCTTGTCCATTCCTTTGCTTCAGGTTAGATCAACTATACCTACATCAGTCCAGACAGATGCTTGTCTAACTCTATCAGCTCACCAAGTAACCCATTCCAATGCTTCTGTATGACTGCTTTACTCATGGTAAGTTTTTCCCATTGCCCAATTTGAATCTCCACTACTGCCCTTTAAGACAATTGCTTTCACCCTGCCCACAGAAATGGTGAAGAAATGACTCCTTTTCTTAGTTTTAGCTTTTTGCCTAACTGAATAATGAAATGCAAAGGAGGCAAACATCCCCAAGGGTGAGGTATAATAAGTAAAATATCCCCATGGTGCAGATTAACATCAAGTGGGATTTCCTAGGGCTTACACAGCTATGTTCCATTGAAACACCTTTCAGTATTCTGCCCCTGCTGTCAGGTACACATCAGCATACTTTGGTTTTACAGAGTGAAGTGAACAGCGTATGCAGAAGTCTTCTGGTAACATTAAGACATTTGGGGTCAAACCCAATAGAATACTTATAAAGTGAACGAGCATTAATTTCTCACTATAAACAACTAGCACAAATTTAGGCATTGTTATGTTTCTCTCTCAGTTTGAAAGTTCATGGTAGACCTCAACAGACACATCCATTGTACAATGAATATGTGAAGTACAGGAAAAACTTTATAGCTCCTCAGACAAAAGTTATTTAGGAGTCTACTTATGAATTTAAAAAATATCTCTGGAGAGATTAATTGACCATGATCCCATGAAATCATATGCGCAAATTGGAGACCATAAATTTCAGAAAATTCTGACTTGTTTCTTAAGATCCCATTCTCCAAAGCCATTTGACAGGATTTATCACCATGATATCATCAAACCCGGCTGACTATGACCTGAGAAAATGCAACTGGTGAGAATTAACCTCTTTGCAAGTACACCATTCACCACAGTTGCTAATATGGATTCTGTATTCCCAGACATAGAAAGATGCTGATTTGCAGCAGAGATCTGATAAATCTCAGAGAAATGGGAGAGATTGCATTACTGTCAGTTGCAAAACAGAGTACCAACTTTTCTGTTTTCTACATGAACTAAATTGGTTGTGGCCCTACTCGAGGGTAAAACCTGCTGCTCCACTGAAGGCAATCAAGCTTCTGTGTGTCTCTACAGAATCACAAGACTCACTCAACAGAACAGCCAGGTTCAATTACTCTTTGATTTGTTAGAGCAGAAAATACTGTTTTCTCATATTTCTAACATCAACAAACCTGTCCTGCCTTTTCTAATACTTTTATTAGTGGACTCCATATATTTACAACACACATTGGTGCGAGAGCAAGACCTCTGTGAGCAATCATTATTCAGTGCATTATTCTCACACTCTTGTTTGTTCATTCCACACAAACCTGTCTTCTGACACTACTCTGTCCTCATATTTTATCAAGCACACAGATTTATCTAATAACAGCTCATCAAAGCCTCCATTATTTCATCCATAGTCTTTCTTTCCTCTAATCATTCACTTTACTACCTATTATTCATAAATAATATTGAGACTTATCTTTCAACTTGCTCCTTTTTTAGTCACCATATTTTACAAGCCACACATATTTACAGTATGTGATAATGAGATGTAAACCTCATTATTCTATATTTGTTTGTACTGAATTGTCTTTGTAATCTCCTAGATTTCAAATGTTCTAAGCCTGCCTCTGTGTTCCTACATTTGCCCTCACTATTTAATGTCTTTTTATTACCTACTCTAAGTTGAAGAGTATTCCACTCTCTGGCCTCTTCTTGAATTACCAGCATCTACTAAATCTTTGACTAAGCACTTGATCAGAATTAGCTTTAATTTTGGCATTTACTGCAGGTATGAAAACATTTTTCAGTTACTTTATGACCAGCACTAATCTCACAGGCTCAGGAGGTAACAAACAGCCCCCAGCCTGCAGCAAGTTCTCCCTCCTTTCCCTGTGCCCCGGCAGCTCTCAGAGCAGAACCCCATGCCCACAGGTGTCCTGGCACACAGGTTCCCTGCAGCTGTGCTGCTTGCAGAAGACCTTGCTTAATTCCTTTCCTTACCAGAGCTTTTAGAGCATGTAGAGCATTTCCCTGCAGTGATGTCCCTTCGTAGTCAACTGCCACTTCACGCTTCCTTGCTTCAACATCCACCCTCTCCCCAGATGAGCTGGGGGCCTTGCTACCACTCACTGCATTCTTAATTTGAGCAGAGAAACCTCTAATGATCATGATGTCTCCTCAATGCACTCTGTTCTCTGCCTCTAAGATTTATTCTACACTCTTGTGACTGCTCTGCTTTGCTTTCTCATGGGGGATAACTCCCACTATCTGTCCAGCAGCCACCTATTTGAGATGATTGCGTAATCTCGGACCTAAGGCTCTCCAAGTTGTTTTAACTTGAAAGCAAGTGCAGAAATGTCTTTTCTAATTTGGTGGAGCTGGGCAGGAACATGTCCCCGATAAGCTGCCTTAGTGTTTTCAAATGCATTAAAAGTGTTCCCAGTCCCCTGGCAAGCTGTGCTAAATCTGCAACTCCAGAGGGAGCAGTTGGCTTTTTGAGAGAAAGCTGAGATTCCCACAGATTGCAGGTGGCCTAAAAGAAGTAGGATTTCTCTGTCAGTGCTTCATGGGTCATTCCACAAGTAACTGAGGATCTCAGCTCTACAAGTCTCAGGTCTCTGCCATCAGGCAGTTTGGCATCTCTAATTTAAAATATAAATAGAAGTTTAAATTCTAGATGCATTCTTTCACTATTTGTAAAGCATTTTATTATTCTATCACCGTTCTGCCTTGCTCTGCTGCTACTTATCTGCTATTTTTTTCCTTTTGTTTTGTGTTTTAAGTTTCCAATATTCTCAGAGCACCTCAGGCTGAGACATTAGGCTCAGATATGAAACTCTGTCAAGCAACTTGTGAATTTGCAAGTGTCACATTACCAGAAGATGTCATTTACTGTATTACATTTATGATTAAAATCTTCAATCAGAGAAATTAAGCTAAAGGCTAGTGAGGTACATTCGTTTCTTCCTGCTGACAATGTTGCTGTAAGCAGCCTTTGAAGGGTAATTAATTCAGTACCATACACTGGACCCTTTTTGCAGGCAATTTGCAGTGAGTCAAATAGCTTGCCAGTAGCATGCATTAAAAAAAAAACTCAGCAAAGAAACAAGCTAAAAACCTTCCTGAGAACAGAAGTTGACAAAAACATTATAATCTGCTACACCCTGCTACATGTAGTAGGTCAAAACCATTCTTGATGTAAGCAAGTACATTTCCATTTATTCAGAATGTTTCTAATCTGCCTTTCAGCACATCACAGATAAGTGGGAGTTTGTAAAATCTCAGTGCAAATGACACAGCTTTGACATAATAAAAAGTAAAATATGTTTTGCAAACATTTTGCTCCTTAATGTTATTCTTGGAGTAGTATTTAGCCCTGGCTCAATGCAACATCCTGACTGTGTTGCAGGAGCCAAATATCTAAAAATTAGAGCTAAGCTAAAGTCCGAGATGCAAATGCAAAAGGATAGATGTCTCAGCAGCTGTCAGAACAACTAGTTTTAGTATTTCAGATTATTTTGACAATGCCAGGATACGGCAGAGACCAAACACTCAGTCTGAATGACAGAGATAATCTGCACCATTTTTGATAGCTTTCGCAAATCTAATCAACATCGCTTTGACTTTGTCTACAGTGAAATTTGTGCAAACATCACCCATGCTAGAGCTCCACTGACCTGTGGTACAGGAAAATACTGCACAATGTCATTTGAATCAGACAGCTGGAAACATTGAATAGATATTTCTTCCTTAATCCTCCTAATGGTCACAGAGATTTCTTGAAAAAGGGAAATAATAATAATCATAATAAAAAGCCAGCTAGGGCTTTGCAAAATTGAAACCCCAGTGGGAGTGTGGATGCCAGTTCTCTGAAATAAATGCATGCCCCTATTGCATCCAATCCTTCCAACATTTTACGTTGAACCACCAATGGCATAAAATCAGTGTCATTGCAGGCAGACATGAGTTAATATTATGTGCCTGGACACAACCTTTGCAACAATAGCCCAAAGGAGATTAAACCCCCCCAAGAATTCTTTGGTCTGTACCAGATAGGCTGGATCACAGATTTCTGATGTTTTTACTGTAGCAGCAGTTGTCTTTCTGTATTTTTTCAATAATCTTAATTCCCAGGGGAAGAACAGACACTAGATGACAGTCAGATTGGCAATGTCAGAGGAAGATTTCTGAACAGAGGCAGCACAGCTCAGCTACTGCCTCCTTCAGAGACCCTCCTTATCTCTCATCCTTGAGAAAAATTCTGGCAGTTTTTAATAATATTTGACTCGTGGATGAATAATTTTTCAACAGCCTGGAAGACTTGAGGATCAAGCGAAGTGTGGACTAAGGGACCCCTTGGGGTGCCCAGTACAGTGCAGATTACTGTTGACAAACCCCAGGAGACACGGCACAGTGTGAGTCTCCAGGCGCTGCCCTGATTCCAAAGATAGAGCCACCCTCATGTGAATCCCAAGGATCTTCTCACCAAACTAACTAGGAATGTCTCTACAGTGGGAGGAAATGATATCTGGGGTGTGAGCAATGCACCAACACAAGTCATACTCCTTAGTGGCAGGAAGTAACAAGCCATGGTGAGGGTGGGCTGCTGCTCCCACATGGAACTTTGCCACTCTTCGTTTTTCAAAGGCATGGCAGGTCTCAGGGTAAAGAATCTAAATACTCAGAAGAAGCTTTTAAATCCAAGTTAAATCCTATCAATGATAGCTTTAAAAGATCAATTCCTTATATCTATAAAAGCACGTTGATGGGATTATGTGCAATCTGGCTGCTAACATTTGCAGTGTCACAGAACACTGTACAGGCAACTCGAGTGCTCACCTCCTCTCTGAAAATTCCTCAATGTGAGGCATTTTGATGAGGTAAATCTTTCACTGCTGACTTTTGTTTTAAAAGACTTTTGGTTTGCACATACAGCCAGCCAAGGACCTTGGCCCAGATGCAGTGGCACCATTCATAAGAGCAACACACTCCAAGAGATCCAGCCGTGGCAGGTGGATGCTTCTCACAGAGTTCATCTTCATGCCCTATCCTTCTAGATATTTATAACATCCTGTTACATTATTAATAGTGATTAAATGTTTAGGTATTTCAGATCAATAAAGACTGTTTACAAATTTACTTTATTAAAAATTAATGTTACAAAGAGAAAGTGCACTGAATTTGTGTGCAGCTATGGAATTGTGTCGAGGTTGTAACCTAAGTGCTATGTACTGTGAAAATAAAAAAATTCTTATGTCCTTATTACTGGAACATGCTTTATCTAATGCATAGACCTAGTTGACAGGGTAATAGTCAGGTGATGTGGATGATTTGTGGATCTCTTTGTCAGCATGTAAGTTATAGCTTCCCAGGTGAACTACAGCATATAATGTTATGTGCCTCTATATTTCAAATGTTCAAGAAAATATGTGTTACCAGGTTTTCTGAGCAAGTAAGTGCCCCTTTCGTATTGCACAGTGTTTTCCTGTTAAAAGGGCAAAGCCAATCTCACAAACACTCAGAGATCACTCTACTCTTCACATGACAGCTGGAGAGAAACCTGTGGCACAAAATGGTAAATGCTGGTCTATCAACATATAGTAAAAAAAGAGAAGTTTTTTAATTAGGTGGCTGGATTATATGTAAGTGACACATCTTAAATTTATTACACTGTAAATACCAATCGAGTTTGACTGGGCAGAAAGGTGACTGAATAAAGCACATATTAATTCAACTTGTCCTTCTGCATCCTGCCACTAAATGTACGTACAGTACGAAATGCTGAACTTCCCCCTGCTGATTTTATGAGACAGCTTATCTTCCACAACAGTCAGAGTCTTGTTCATAAGAAGCAATAGAGTTGGTTGATGTGACACTTTCATGAACTAGACAGGTAGCAAGGATAATCTGAAAACCAAGATCCTCAGCTGTTGGGACTTCAATGTTTGTTATCCTTTTAAGTATTTCATGAGCTCCAGCGAAGAATTCTCAGCTATCCAGGTATCACCACTTTTATTCCTGGTTAAATAATTTCATCACAGTTCTCAATATTCAGAAAAACCTTTCATCTGAGACAAAAACTCACCTGCTCTCAAACGAGACATCTCCTGGGATGACATGAGTGCTTTCCTTTCCAATAAGGAATCTGATCCGATCGTAAAAGAGTCTTGGAGGATGCTGAGAGAAAGGTGGTTGGCTGTGCTGAATAAGGTCAAGGGGATCAGGCGAACCCTGGCAGAGTGGAGTTGCGTAACAATTACTTTGCTGACAACAATCAGGGTCTACACAGTCTGTCAAGCCATCTAAAACAGAAAGAATGGAAAGTTCAGGAAATCGAGTGGTTCGAGAATAAAGCACTGCATTTACTAGCAGAGAGCACAGGAGGGATGGAATAAATGGAAAGGCATGCTGATTATGACACAGTCAAATTCAATAAAGCATTAACACACATGCTTAGTCCATTTCAAAAATGTAAATTTCTTCATGGACAAACTTGTAGTAACGTTTGTGGGTGAAATTCATGTGCTTAAATGTCCAAAGCTTATGATGAAAATTGGAGCACTGAAGTGCATCTAAATTAAGCACCTAAATAAAACTTAAAATTGGGCTATTGGCATTTAATTGCTTCTATCAGCAGCTTAGATGTCCAAATTGCCTAAATTACATACTCAATCAGAAACAGATTTAATAAGAGATGGTAAAATGTCCAGCTATGTTCTTTAACATCCATTTTATGACTTACCAGCTGCTAACTTGCTTGGATTGACAAGCACACTAATGCATATAAAGCGAGATGAAGGTGTCGTATCCTTCAACAAAGACATCTCTTTGTATTTTTAACAAGGTCGGTCTGAATAAACGTGGAGTCATCATATCACTGTATGGATTTCCCTTGTGTTAAAATTGGAATGCTATAGGATCAACATACTGTCAGATATTTTCACTTCATGCTTTGACTTTCCATGCTCTGTTCATACCAACACTTTGAAGCCTATCAAACTGTACCTCCTCCGGGCAAACTGCACCAGCAGGGGAGCTGCTGGAATTCTGTCATTGACTTTAATGGGTGCGAGACCAACCCTCAGCCAACTTTCTCCTTTCTCAATAGAGCACACTGCACTCTGTGAATACTCAGTAAATAGCAGTATAAAATATTCACTTTGAAAAGAAAACAAAAGCCCTTCTACAGAACAAACAAATATAACGAAACGGGTTTTCCTGGCATCTGAAAATCCCTGACTGACCTTGAGCAAGGTAACTGCTTGGCTAAGCAAAATATATTAACAAATCTATCCTGCTGCAGCTGGGAAATCAGATACAGCAGGCTAGTTTTTGTGATAATGAGCCAAGGGCAACTGCAGATAGCTAACAACAATAACCTAGGACCCTAGGATCCAGCAAAGCTGGCCTGGCTACAGGTCAGTGTGTGCTTTAAGTTCTTTCCACATTCCCCAAGTCCTGGAGACAACAACGGACATTTGCCAGTGGTGGGAGAAGAACTTCACAGGGTAACGTGGAGCTTATTGACTTTGAGTGTAACAGTCACTTTATATTCAGGAAAGCCCAGGAAGCAATCGAAATCCACTAGGAAGTCAGTAAGCTGAAACAATAAGGGGCCTCCAGTCTAAACAAAAGCACACAGGAAGCGGATGGAGGAGTTCACAGCATGAACCAGAGGAGTTTTCAGTGTGTTCTGATGAAAAAACAAAAGAGCTTTTTGGGTTGAAACTTGAAGAGCAGGCTTGGAACTGCAAGGAAAAAAAAAAAAATCTTATGGTTTCCTCTTTTTTTGTCCAAGGAATGAAACTCTCTATGTCCTTAAAACATGAACTGAAATGCAGATTATCCAAGACTACAAATCTGCCAGTATTCTAGACTTGAAAAGGTGATGAAGACATTGAAATCTCTTGCTGGTTGATACTCAGATGCCTGCAGAGGGCTCTGATGTGGTCAGGGCTGGGCTCTGCCAGTGGAAGGGATATGGCAGTGACAAGTCTTGTTAAAGGAGTCAAGGGACTTTCTGGAAGGTACTAATTTCTACAGTGTGACTGCTGTCTACCCGAGAAACTTGACAAACATTGGTCTGGCAGAATATGTGCTAATCAAAAAAAGGAGCACTTATTTCAGAATAACAGTATCCATGGGGAAGCTATTCTGGAGTATTTTTTTTTCCACAGTAGCTATTCTGATTAATTTTTTCCTTGTCAACAAGCCATTAGATGTGGGAACTGAGTTGACCAGATTCTCTCATTTAGGTAAGAAATAAAAGTGAAAAGTCACAGAAATATCACAATATGAAGATTATCAGGAAAGAAATTTTTTAGGAAAGAAATTGCTGTAAAAATAACAATTAACTACTTTGTTCTTTCAAATAGAGTCCTCATTTTTCTCCGCTTCAGCCAAGAGCTTACATGCCTGACTACAAGCACAGTGCATTCAGGCTGTACACAAAAAGAAACCAAGTACAAGGAAAGCAGTTTTCCATCTTCCAGTCAGACTCAATTTTCATCTTTTCTTTGCAGTTTACTTGTCAGCAGAGTGACTGCCTTATAAACTCTTCCACGTTCTGCTAATGGAGTTATTTTGGTTTGAATTACTTGCACCTGGTTTCATTTTCCCTCTCCAGGCTCCCAGGGATACAAGAGGGTGGGTTTCCCATTAGTAGGGTGTGAAGTCCCAGAAGAACAATTGTGAGAATGGTGCGTGTTCTAACAGCACCATCAATCTATGAAGTCTGGATTAGGCAGGACCAGTTTACGGCCTTAGCAGCAAAGGCTACAAAATCATTAGAGGAAGAAATTGCTACTGAAAATATCAATGTTAATGCAAGGCAACACTCTTCTAGGCTACAGACTATCATTCATGGCTTTTCTCTCTCTCATGCTGTATTTTTTTTATAATATTTTTATTGAAGAGATGACAATTTATTTTAATCTCCCCACTCAACCATGCAGTGAAAGAGAACACAGATGCGAGGCTCAGAGAAGATGCTCCATAGGCAGCGAAGCAGGAGGTGCAGAAACACCAGCTCTTCTATGGACTCTTAAGACCACATATTTTGCTCAGGCCACTGTGAGTATGTACTTTACAACCATTAAATAGAACTGTCTGAATAATGAAACTTCTAGCTTTTTTCCCCAAACAATTAAACAAAATTTAGAAGAGAAATCAACTTGGATAAAACTGAAAAATATTTTTCACAGTTTGTGCTAAAGTAAAAGAATAAAGCATCTATTTTGCGGCAAACAGGAAACTATTAAGCTAAAATAAAATCTTTGTTCCACTTTAGGTTCATTTAAGACTTTGTTTTTTTTAAGTTAGACAATTTAAAAATTTCAAACCTAAAACTCCAAAAGAAACTCCTGTAATTCAGCATGATACCTATCAAAATGAACCAGGTAAAACTAACTAGTACAGAATCACAGGCTACATATGGAGGCAGTTTGTGACAATGTAAATCATATTACTAAGTGCATGTGAGGACATTTTAACGAGTCAATTCTATTTGAAATGAAACTTTTAATCCAGGAGAATAACCCTCAAAACCCAAATAAATCTTATTTATAAACTACATAATCAAATTAATTCACTTGAAATTCTACAAATACATTAGTCAGTTCTCAACCAATGGTCACAATTTTAGTTAAATTTTCATATCACAAACCAACTATTAAAAAGCTCACTGTGTTAATAAACCAGCAGGATTTCTTTTAAATCTCAGGAGACAACAGTCAGGAGTATGAACAAACTACTACAAACAGCAAAAACTGTAATTCATACAGCAGGGGAGCCGGTACACTGAAGTTTTTACTGTCAATTACACCAAAGTGCATCACAGCATAGGTGCAGACTAAGATGTATTACAGGGGTGTAAATGATTTCAGTTTGCTATTAGCATTTTTTTATTTATTTTATATAAAACACAGTCAGGCACCTTAAAGGTGCACTGCAGATTATATATTAAAGTGCTTCACATTTTGATGAATCTGGGATTATGGTTTCACATCTTCCAGGTACCTTGTTTTGTATGCGAGGGATAATGATGAACAAAGTGAATTACACAATTAAAATATTTTTAATATTACTGCTAAAATAGAATTTAAAAAGATTGACTTCAGGATAAAAAGCACTTCATAGCACACTTAAATAATTTAAACAACCTCAAAGAGAAGGCAGAACATGCCAAAATAAGTTGCTCCGTTTTCAGTCATACCACTCCTATCTGCATTGCAATAGATCACAGAATTAGGACAAGATTTTCCTATTTCTCTGCTGAGGAATAGATTTTTTCAGGAAGTTTTCTATAAGGAATGACATTAATATTTATTGTGTCAGGAGTTTGCTTTAATGGAATCACACAATGTTTTCCATGAAAAAATATATTTTCTTGCTCACACATTTTTATATATTTTTCTTATTCCGTATGATGGAAAGAATCTCACAAGTGTTGTGAAATTACCTCCTCAGCTATGTTTCTACTGCAGTCATGGAAGGCTCGGGTTGTGCTTGGTAGAGCACATTCTCTAATGTAAACATTGTGCAGCAATCTCTCTTCTACAGGGATGATCACCTCCAGCAGCCAGAAAAATTGGCAATGGAGCTGTGGCTACGGACCCACCTCTCCACTGGTTACTTTCCAGCAATGTATCTCTGTACTTTCCATGTTTGGGCAACTGCTGTACAGTGAATTCATTTTGTATGTTTTGTATTTGAGCTTTCCATGCACTGCGTGATATCCACGTTAAATCCTCATTAAAATAAACTAAAACAACAGTTGGAAAAGAAAAAGGCATTTTGTCAGCTATAAGTTAATTGCAAGAACGCAGAACAAGTCACATATTTCATACCTGATACAAACAGCTCTACGTCATTTACTTTCCAAATCCCAGCATCTCTGTTCTGCTCATCTACCCTTGAATCACTTGCAATTCATGACTACAAATATGGGAATATCACTGCTGAAAATAGATCTGTGTTCACAATTAGTACAAACTGTCTAGATACAATTTCAGGAACACTCAAGGACAGTAAAGAGGCACTGCATGGGGACACTGGTAAGGGAAGCAAAGAACAAAGTGGTTCTAATTCTGGAGTGGTGGCTTCCCCAGCTCACCAGTGCAGCAAGCAATAATTTGCACTGTGGTATCTTTTCTATTAAACAACTGAGACACTTTATTTAACTGGCTAAGAAAATGACAAATTCAATCAGACTCTACCTCCCATGTTGCTGATCTTAGTTATTTTAATAAACCATCCACTATCATTAGGTTCTGGCAAGCAAAACATAAATAGTTTGCAATAAAACTTACAATTGCTATTCTTCTGCTTAAAAGTTCATTAAATGAGCAGAGTTCTCACCCTTTCAATCTTTTGTCTCATGTGGAGAAGATACTACTGAAGTTAACTACGAGGTTAATGTAAACTAATAAGTTTGATGGTAATGTCAGACCCAGAATATTACAAAAAGTGGTGTAGATGCTAATATGGTGCATTCACACACAAATCTGCAGACATGCTCACAAACACACAGACTAATAATGTAAATACTCAGTGACATGAGAGTCAAATCCATCTCTAAGTAATACACTGTATTTAGTTTTGGGCACCATGATATAAGAAAGATATAAAGCTATTATAAAACATGCAAAGGACAGCTATGAAGATGGTGAAAGGCCTAGAGGGGAAAACATATGAGGAGCATCCGAGGTCACTTGTCTTGTTCAGCCTGGAGAACTGGAGACTGAGGGGAGAACTCATCACAGTTTACAACTTCCTCATGAGGGGCTGTGGAGGGACAGGCACTGGCCTCTTCCCTCTGGTGACCAGAGACAGGACCCAGGGGAATAGCCTGAAGTTGTGTCAGGGGAGGGTTAGGCTGGATATTAGGAAAAGGCTCTTCACCCAGAGGGTGGTTGGCTAAGGGAACTCAGGAAAGTGGTCACATCATCAAGTCTGATGGAGTTCAGAAGTGTTTGACAACACTCTCAGGCACATGGTGCAGTTTTTGGGGTTGTCCTGTGCAGGGTCAGGAGTTGGACTTTAATGATCCTTGTGGGTCCCTTCCAACTCAGGATATTCTATAATTCTATGAATACCAATGAGCTTCATTTCATTGCTGCAGAGAAACCCAGAGGTCTGTATGTGTGTCAGCGCACTCCCACTCCCTCTGTGCTGATCCCAGCGAGCACCAGTGACTGAGCTGTGAGATCTATGTCCAGAACATTTTCACCAAAAGTAAAAAATGGGATTGAAGTTCCTCCTTGCAGTAAGCAGATTTTTTTCTCCGAACTCCTATTCAGAGCAACCTAAAAAACTAAACACTATGACTCTCAACATTTGAAGGATTCGCACTTTTCAGTACACTAATATGATCAATTGTTCAATACTAGTGTTGTTTGTGGAAAAAAAATCCACAGGCATCTCCAACCCACGTTTACTTGTTTTCTTTTACAGATTTCAAATACACATTAAACATTGCCTGTGCCGACTTGTTTCACCACAGGCTCAGTTCAGTCTAATTAGGGTTGCCAGGAATCCAAGCAAAAGGAATCAAAGAGTAACTTCAGAAGAGACTAAGCAGCAGCAACTGTCATGAGTATCTAATGCTTATTCATATGCATTAATTCAAATTGCCCATATTTTAGCCATAATACATAGCAGGCAGCAGAAAGCGAGGCTGTTAACGGGGAACACTGGTGTTTGTATCAGGAAATCCAGCAGGGTGCCTGTGGAAAGGCTGTTTTATCCAGTGAGTACCAGTGGTGTTTGGCCTTCCACACATAGGACAATACAAATATATCAGGCTTTCAGAAACTATAAGTATCCCTGGGGAGTCCTCGCTGCTCAGCAACAATGAAAACCATTCCCATCAGTATTACTTATATTGAGTAATAATAGCATATTACTTATATATGGACTCAATATCTCTATGATAGATAGGTTATTAAAATGCCAATGGATGGGTCAGAAATACATCAATATTTTAGCAGCACTGGTTATCAACCCAAGGCTATGCTGAGTCATATATTTCCTTGTGCTTGGAAAAGCTTGGAGAGAGCTACAATAACTGTCTGAAGTGACTGAAGGGATATTTGGAAGAGAATTCAAAGCTAGTAGTAAATAGTATTTTCCTTAAAAACAAATGGGAAAGATTGATTCATGAAAGAAAAACAATAAAAACCGATGCAGGCAAATCCATATCAAAGACATTAATGGGAGTGACAGGCTGCAACTTTCAGCTGCAGATGAAGACCTATATGTGCAGCAGCAGGGTAAATACATGTCCAAAGAACAGGAAAATTGTGGCTTGGCAGAGTGAGGGGTGACTCATGAGTGGGAGCTCAGTGTCTTGTGTTCCTCCACGTTGTGGCAGCCTCCTGTGCCCAGGACACAGGTCTGCAGAGCTTTCAAGCAATCTTCTGGAGCTACTGAAGCTTCTAGTGAGTCTTAATTAATGGCAGGACAGGAGAAAATGACCTGCTCAGATGAGCTGAATGATCATCTTATAAACTGAAATCATGTCAGTCGGGACAGAGAAAGAAGAAGAAGAATAATAAAAAATGGGGAATAATGTGATGGTGTGAGAAGCCACGGCGAGACAAAGGCCCCACTGCAAAGGACATCTGCTTGACTTCTTGGCATTTTCTAATGGACATCACACTGCTAACAGACTGCAGATGCACTCCACGAGAGCAAGTGCAAACCATGCTGTCGTGCATCTGTTATAATGCTAAGACCTTTCCAATGATATTTGTAGTGATATTTGAACAGGTAAACATGCCCTTAAGTCTGTGAGTAGGAAAGAGCTAACAGAGAGTTATGAGCTGGAATGGGAAAGGCAGTTTTGGTACAGCCAGGGTACAAGTGCAGTGAATCCTAATGGGGCTCTAAAAGAAATTGTGCTCTCCCTGCTCAGGAGAATAGTTCCACACGTGTTTTATCTTACCACCACAAGGAACTGCACTGATGGGAACTCGGTGCTTCAGTGGCTGCAGGACCAGGATGCCTGTGAATATACTTGTGGCTTTTCTTTATACTAATATGTCGTTCCTTAAAAAATGAATTATAGGCTTTCCCCCTCCCAAAGCTTTTGTGCTCTTAATACAGGCCAAAGAACAACACTAACACTTCCTCATGCCAAATAAATGACATTATTCAATCCTTATAGTTAAGACTAACCTAGTTCTTTTCTACCATGTATTTGAATGTAGTTTTAAATGTCAATTTAATTTAATTTAAATTTCAGTTTTTCAGTCCCTGAAAGTACTATATAATAAATCAACTGAAAACCACACAAAATTATGCCTCTGCCTAAGTCCTAAAATTAGAGTTTGTTTGACATAATAATTGTTCACATTTACTACAGCTTTGTTCTTTGGTGGTAACTTCCTCCTAACAAACTTGAAACACAATAGGACTCCTGAGGACTGCAATATAAATGTTTGATTTAAACACAAGTGGAAGGATTAAGATTTTTCTAGGTGAGAATTCGGTGATTTGGAATATACAAGGGCATTAAGTTGTGTCTAGAGCGTGATCTCTTGGGCTTTGTATCACTGACTATGATCATATCTTAATGGCTCAGGAAGTTATTACCTGTCAGCTGTGTTTCTGTAACTCAACTGAGTGCACACTCTTAACTCACCACAACTGCAGGCAGAAATGCTAATAGCTTCTATCCTTATGAACCTAATCCAGTTATGGAGCTTGATGAATGCAAACTCGTTAGGTCACCCACCATAATATTGTCACAGTCTAAGGCTCAACCACCATCAAACAGGACTTAACAGGTAATGTCATATCTCCTTCCTAATTTCTGTTTTTTACTGTTGTGTTGGTATACAAACCCTAAAACACTAGGAATCCGCTTTTGATTTCATATTAATCTAACACTGGTATAACTTCAATGACTTTTAGGGAATTTTTCTAATTTATACTTGTGCCAAATCAGGTCCTGTGAACTTCATATATATAAAGAGAAGTGGTTATAATATGTAGATATAATTTTCTTTTCTTATACAAAATTGATTGTGAAGGAAACTTAATTACATTTAGTCCATCTGTAGTAGTCAGATTAATTAAATATTTCTCTCTGCACTTATCTCTAATTGTAATGTCAACAGAACTGTCCTAGTCCATGTTATGTTGCCATTAAAAAGGAAAAAGAAAATTGCTTTTAAAACCTGCAGTGAAATGATGTTAAGTGTCTGCCTTAAACTGACAAATTCAAGGAGATTTAGAGTTAAAACTGCCAACTCTTCCAATAACTCACCGTTATTGCAGAATATAAAGCACCAAAATCACAATACAGGGCAGTTTATACAGAGCCAGTTCACAGAGTGCATCAGAAAATGCTTTACATACATTACAGGCTAAACAGGGTTTTAGTGGACAGATTTAAGAGTGAGTCAGTGGCTTGGCCAGCAGGGGAGAGCACTGACAGATGGGAAAGCACAGGGGGGCAGCGATGCCAGCTGTGGGACCTTGTGTGAAGGGGATACACACCAGTGTAGGAGAGCAGAGACAGTGGGCAGAGAGATGGTTGTTGGACCTCTTGGAAGTAAGGTGGAAAAGGAAGGATAAGAGAGGAATAAGGCAATTTTGAATGGGGTTCAGAAACAAGGAAACCTTTGCCAAAGGACAGCAGGGTCTTAGAGGCCACAGGATACAAAATCAGAAGGTCTCAAAATATATCTGTAAATGTGGAATCATCACTGAGTCAGAATGTTTCTATTGAGGTCCCACAGTGACCTCAGTTCTTGGACCTACATCAAGCTTAATTTATCAATGACCTAGAAAAAAACCAGACAATCATTAGACCAAGATTTGGCCCTACAGTTGAGCATGAGATCTCACCCAGGACATGGATATGGTCTAACTGTGACACAATTAGCTAATATATATTTCAATGCATCTCATGTACAATCTAAGGAAAAAAAAATGTAACTGTGCTTGGGACAGATCATAGAATCATAGAATGGTTTGTATTAGAAGGCACCTTAAAGATCATCTTGTTCCAACCTCCTGTCATGGGCAGGGACACCTTCCACTAGACACAGTTTCTCAAAGCCTGTCCAACATGGCCTTGAATTCACTATCTGAATGAGAAAGAGGTTTTTTTGTTTTGGGTATCTATTGGCTGTCTTTTCTGAAAGAGATGACAGAGTTATAAGGAAAAGTGGAAAGAAGATGGAAGAAATTACTTGTTACACTTTTGTTTTATTTTGTTTTGCTTTTTATAAGAAAAAATCAAGTACTGGGATGGTAGATATGGCATACAGATACTTTCTGCCTTGAGTAGCATCTAGCACAAGGATCTGTTCCCTCACTGTGCCGCTTCAGATGAAGTCAGTGGAATAACTGTCTTGAGCACATAGACAAACATCGACATTTTGTGATAAAAAAGAAAACATACATCAAAGCCATAGATTCAAATGGCAGTCAATGATGTGACAAATAAACAGAGACACATGAATTATGTATCATACCTCCATCATTGTCCAGGTTATCTCCACACACCATTTCCATGACAATGTTACATCCTGAGCCACTCCAGCCCACTTGACAAACACAATGCCATCCATTCTGATCAAGAGTGCATCTTCCATTTCCATAACAGAGACCTGGGCAACCATCTAAAAAAGAAAATGTAAAAAAAGAAGCCTTCATGAAGGAATTTTCTTCTCTTATTTTACAGCTGAAATTATTCATTAACATTCCCACTTCTAGCACTATACTTGCTGCCTTCAAATGATCACAGCTGCCTTGCAAGCCATTTAAATTTTTGGCCAAAGATGGAAAAATCCCCAACCTGGTCTTTCCCTTTGCTTGCCCAAAAGTAATGTCTCAGTGAGGAATGAGGATTTTTTTAGTGTGTAATATTTTGTGTGCAGCAAAAAAAGTGAGGAAAGTTATAAGTTATAAAGTCACAAAGTCTGCCATGTCCATCTCTTTCTCTGCTTATTGAAAAATAAGCTGTAGTTCACAAAGGAAATCATATACATAATCAAGATTTATATCAAAGATACACATGGGCAATATCGTCTAAATGACAAACTGGCATTTGTGGACATAATCCTACACATTGCATGGAGTGGAGGTGACCTTTTTATTCTGTTCATAAATACTCATCTGACTGAGAAAAAGCCAATTTGATTTATGCTACAACACAACTCTTTCCACAGAAGGCAATTGAGGGAGCATTGCCTTCCAATGTCCCATTTCAATTTCTTCCATTATAGCTGATTCTAAAATGGCTTTTTAGAATCAGCACCACATGGCCTTTAGTGGTGCTGATTCTAGATCAAAACTGACACAGAGGCTGTAGCATCCTCTGGATTATATGCTTGCAAGCTCTGAATCAATCGTGATTTGGACATTCACAGCTAGATTTCTTGCCTATAAGAGTGAGAGAGGAAACGATCTTTTGGAAGTGTACACTCATGTCCATCTGCTTGCATAGTGCAGTGCCAGCTCAGACATTTGTCAGATCCTCTCCATGTCACACATGGAGCCAAAGGACAATGGATAAAGCTTGGCAATAAGCTTGACAGAGCAAGTGGCATCACTTCTGAGAGGGTTCCTTTTTGCCAGCATGGACATACAGGATCTGAAAGCCCTTCTGCACATGATACTGAACATCAACATGCAAGTGTTATCTGAGAGAATTTTTTTTTTGAGGAAGAAAGAAGCCTCAGTCTGCAATTGTGTTTGACTGCCCCAAGATGCTCCAAACGGACCTTGGAGGAGCCAATCCGAGCCTGGTCTGTCAGGGTGTGACTTACAGCCCCACAGGCAGCACATATCCTGGCCACTTTACATGAGATACATAATCTGTCTCTTTCTCACCCTCGTCACAGTTTATCAATCACGTGTGCAAACAGGGGGATTGGAGAGTCTGGCCTTCTTTCTCAGAAGGGTTGGAGATAGATGGGACCATTTTCTCATGCTGTAATTCTGGAAGATGTTACTCTAAAACAGCATGAAGTTGGCAACCACCAAATATACTATAAAAGCCAATTATTTGCCTCTTCTGGGAAGCTGGGTGAAAGGGCATTACTCTTCTGGGTAATGAGGATGTTTTTTCACTTTGAATCTCTGTCCTGCTGAGTTAATTAATTTCTTGGCCATGATTATATTTTGCTGCTGTGTGTGGTTATCCTCGAAGTGTATAAATGTAATCAAATGAATGTCTATCTGCTTTTATTATTATCTAATTCTGAAGAAATAAAATAAGAAACACATGATAAGCACCCAGGTCTTTCCGAAATAATGATTAGTTTTATATTTCAGCTAACAGTTTGTTTGGAAGGGGCTCTTCACAGTGTGGCTCAGGCTGAGGGACTGCTGTCAGACTCAGGGATGGGACTTGTGCTGACATGAATAAACAGGACCTGCGGCAAGGCATGGGAATCAAATGAACAGCACCAGAGACAAAGCAACATAAAATTTAACTCTTGTATCAAATGTTTCGAAGAGAAATAGATCACATCTGGCACAGACAGCTTTAAAAAAGGAGTACTTCTCTATCAAAAGAAACTTACTTCAAGCATCAATGACCAAAAAAAAAAGAAATTTTTGTTCTAACGGGAGACAGTATCAAGCTTTTTGAGCAAGTCCTCAGCTTTGGCATTACTTTGAGATGGTAAGCAAGAACAAAAAATGGATTTTCCTAACACAGCACATCAGATGGCCACATAAAACATGCTTACATTGCTACGATTTTGCAAATGAGTTGAGTACATTATTTGTTAAAAACTGCATCTTCTGCTGTTAAGCTCTGTCTCTGCGTGTGTATTATATATATATATATATCTATATATCTCCATAAACAAATGTGTTATCTATTCTGGGAACTTAGCAGTACAGAAGCTCAAAAGAGGTAACACAAAATGCTCCATTCCAAATACTTTTGTATATTTTCATTATTTTTTTTGCAATGCTGATAGGGAAAACTTACCTTGAACAGCATCTAAGTAGTGAGCTTAAAAAAGAAAAGAACAAAACTGAGATGGATTGAACTTCTGTACCCAAATGAAAATACAGACACCATTTGCTTATGGCTTGTCACCCGTGGGACAGATGTAAAATGTCTCCCTCTTCCTGCAGGCAGATCTATTCCTGCTGCTGTGACCAAAACACATTGATTTTGTGATCGTTCTCCATTTGATGACAAGCATGCAGAGGGGCTGGGGCTACACCTGGCACTGCCTACAATGTGAAGAGTAAGTCTATTTATCTTTTTAAGTATATTGGTCCTTCTGTGGACTTGCTCTAAACAATCTTTAGAAAATTAGGCTGTTCCTCCTTCTCAAACCTAATTCTTGACTTATCAAATCTGATTAAATAAATTCTAGAGCCAGGGAATCAAGATTAACATTCTAGATTTTCCAAGAAACAAACATGAGAGCTTACATTGCTTATCTCTGAAAAGTAGATACTGTGCTATTATAAACAATTAAAACATTTATGAATAATCTTGCTTTGGGACATTTTAGGGAGAAACACTAGTAGACTTTCAAAAACCTGTTGTTTTTCATTTAAAATATAACTATTGCATTTATGTAGTAGACTAATAACTTCTAAAAAGGTATGAAAGCTTTACCTTATTAGGAATATTGTTAGAAGTCAGCTCTAGAAAAAACACCGTTAGTAGTAAGTAGAATACGTAAATTCTCAGACAGAAAGGTAAGAGATTTAATGCAAGAATTACTTAAGGTAAATAATAGCTTTGTCCCCTCACACCACCTATTTCTTCAACACTTTTCCCTTCTGACTTCAAAGTGCATACATGAACATGTTAGGACATTTATCTTTCCTTTGTGTGGCTTTTTTTAGAAAACTTAATTAATCTCTATTATTTCCTCTATACAGAAGGCTGTACCAAGTTGCTATTCTGTGGGACAAGCAGGGTGCAGAGGCACCTTTTTACACCTGGCTGGATTCTGGATCTCTGTTTTTCCAAAACAATTTCAAACAGAATGACGGCTATGGCAGATCTGCATAGAACTGAGTAGTTTATTTCTTGGGGTACCAAACCCCCTTACCAATGGTGCAGTGGTCCCCTTCCCATCCAGGGCTGCACTCGCACTTCCCGTCCTTGCACTGCCCGTGCTCGGCACAGTGAGAGTGGCAGGTCCGTTCTTCACAGGTTGGTCCCACCCAGCCCTCTTCACACTGGCATATCCCCCTGGAACAGACACCGTGACTGCCACAGTCCAGGGTACACAGCTCTGCACAGGAGAACAAAAACACACCACGTGAAACATCAGTGTCATAGTGCAAATAGACTTTGCATCAAGACTAAATCCCTTCTGTACTAGTATCACTCATCTATTGGATCAAATATGGGATTTCATCACCCAGTACAGACCTTATGCAATCTGGCTGCCTCCTTCTTTAGCAGTTACTTCCCAGACTATTTATTTGTTTGGAGTAGGGACTGTAAATGATGTCTTTGCAAACAGTAGAGTAATAGGTCTAAAACAGACAAACAATGACACGAAAAAGTCCATATCTTTTGACTGATTTCTGCTGAGACTCAATTCTGAATAAGTATTTTTCTTATAAATTCAAATACTGCAAGGCAACCAAATTAAAGGATAAAGTGGCACAAAAAATACATACAAGCAAATCAGTTTTTGAGATGTTCAGATGTTTGTAGTGATGACAAAGTGGCCTTCACTTACAGTACAGAGAGCCACCAGGAAGGTAACAGAGAGCAAGAGGCAAGGCAAGCACCCCTTTCTGATGGCAATATACAACATTACATGACTTGGATCTCCCTAGTTCTAAAATGCCTTTCAAGGACTCAAACTGTTCCTTCCTGACTTCTGTGAGTCAACTGCTAAGAAACCAGGAAAGCTGTTTCAAGACAGGAGTACCTCCACCATTGCCTTCAAAAGAACTTCTCTAACTGGGTACTGTAGAACAGCCTGATTGTGAAGTGGTATGGAAGTCCTGAATTGTTTCAATACATCACCATATGCCAATTGCAATTCTACTTCCACTTAGACTAAAGTCATTCTGTGAAAAGAATGGCTTCATTATAGAAAGGTTCCTTGTAGTTTGAACTTATTTAGAATAATTAGTGTAAAGAGACAGAATTTGCTTGTTATCCTGCAATTAACCTGCTACAGAAATGTCTCCTCCCTCTTCCTCTTGGAAAGCAGCTGATAGCACTTCAAGTGTAAGCCAAATATTCGTGATTTCAAATGTCAGTGCTACATATTTAGTTGTGGCAGGATTTTTCCCTTGACAGATCTTAAACAATGATCGTTTAGATCTTGGAACTATTGTATATAAACATTCTTAAAAGAATTTGTAGTGACAAATGCTGTCACTTATACACCAAGAAAAGTTTTTAAAGTTTAAATTGAAATCTTATCAATTCCAATCATTTTAACACAAAGAAAAAAGCAGCACAGAAATGGAACAGTACAGTGACATCGCAGGTGTGCTGGGCTCTGACTTGAGTTATGAGTTTAGCCCTTATTTTCATTGATAGCCAGGCTGATGGCACAGGGTGCAATCAAAAGGATCAGTGAGTGACAAACTGCAAGAGCATGGTGAAACTCAAAATCAGAAGTAGAAGGCATGGTAAAGAACCTCAGAAAAAATTCAGTAAAAGCAACTGTGAAGTACTGTCCTTGGGAAGCCAAAATCAGCTACACAAAAATAATTAAATTTACTATTCAGACAGGGACTTGTGTTATACTGGAGTATGAGAGAAAAATAATTATCTGATGATATGATTCTATCCTGTAAAAGAATATGTAAGACAAGGAAAGAGACTGCTCTGTTATATTCAAATGAAAAACTGTGCTGAGTCTGGGGCCTTATCCCTTAGAAAGCCCTGATTGCTGACTGCTGATCATGTATTAATCTAATGCTTCATGCTTTGGACTGCCTGTCTGCTGGTACTGGGAAGGATTTCTTTCCCTTTGATGCATAATTTGTCTTGGCTTTTTTGTTTTGTTACTTGTTTGTTCATTGGAAACCTTGGAGATCGCTCAGAGGACGATGGAGGAACTTGCTCTGTTATTCCATTGGTACTGAAGTCATCCAAATACTTGCTCCTGTGATCAAGAAGTAAACTGATCCCACCAGATCACAAAATAATCATCCCCAGGCCAGACTGGCAGAGGACCACCGATATTATTTTAACATATCTTTACAGCTTGGGGCATGGGCTAACTCCTGAGAATTAAATCTAACAAATTACCTGCTACTTCAAGGATTTAGGCTGCTAGAGGGATGCCTTTGATCTCTCCTGATCTCCCTCTAGTTCATTATAATTATTGCTTTTGATATTTTACTTTAAGCGGCAATGATTGTTAAGAGGATATTAAGAAATATTCTGTAGTTTACAATATGTCGAGTTAAGTGGACCTGATGGTTTTTTTTACCCTCCTGGATTGAGTACCTACTGTATGGATTTTTGTAATTGTGGGGCTGGTTTAGTTCAATTGATCCCAAAAGTTCAGTGAAGATTGTAGGCATCGTTATACAGAAGTAGCAACGGCTGAAGTGGAGAAACAAAGCAACGTGTAGAGCCTGCGACCCTGTCAGCAGCTCTAGCAGCTCCTACCACTTCCCTGTCTGTAAATAGATCTAAGAACCAGCTGTGGAAAACCTTGAACACATTCCCACACATGGCATGGATGGCTGCCTCACCCGTCTGTCTACCCCACAGAATCTAATCATGACAAACTCATCTTGCAAACAAACAGAAGAAATAACAGCATGGAGCTGAAGGCAGTGTAGGCACATCTCTACCATAGGGACATAGATAGATCCTGCACATGTTCCCCTTTTAAAACCATAAAGTTAAACAGACTTTAAAATGTTTTAAAGTTTTCCAGTGTTTTCCCCATGTTTCACACAAGGAATAAAATGTTTAAACATTATTTAAGCTCCAAATTTTTAATGAAGTGGAGATACAGGATTTTCTATCTCATAAAAAATATCCTAGGTCAGCCTGTATACAGTTTTCACTCATAAAGCTCCTTTTTTTTTTTTTGTTCTATTTTCCCACATAAGATCATACACAGACAAACAAATTTTACTTTATTTTTCTGCCTATTGGAATATGGTGGCTGCATCTATCCAATCATGCTATCTTGGAAAGACAACACAGCAACACAAGTTCTGGACCCCAAACTGGTTTTGTGTGATAGGAAATGTTAGATTAGTTGTTCTGCACTGAGGTATTCAGTTTTCACACCTCATTTCTGACAGCAAGTCTGGGCACAGTAACTGTGAGTCAGACCTGTTCCAGCACAGGAATACTGAAATGACTTTACCTAGCTTTTGTCTATCCTTCTAGTAATGCATTTTTCCCCCCAAAATATTGAATCTAACTGTTCTTTAATGCAATTCAAACCCAATTTTGTGAGCACCAGATGAAATGAAACCTGGTTTCTTAGTCTGGATCAGACACTTTCCTCAGCTCCCCTCCTTGTCCTGTAGCTCAGCCACCTCAGACTTTATCATCACTGAGGCCAACCTTGAGACTTACATTCTTTTTGGTGATTTCAAACAAGGCTTCAGAAATGCTGTTTACCATGATAATGTATTCTTCTACCACGCAAATCCAAGATTCTCCACAGACTTCCCATGCAAAGAAAGGGAAATCAAGCCTAACGTTATCCTATTAATGGTAGAACATGCAGCTTTAATCCACAGCTAATTCAAACAACTAAGATCAAAAAAAGGATTATTAGTTCAGGTTGTCCTCTTTTTAAATGCAAAACAATTTCTTAGCTCCTCCTGTAGATAAACAAGGCCAGAAATAGCAGAGCAGGGAGCCACATTAGCATTTGTGTTGAGGGATGGGGTTTCTACAGCAGACCAGCCAAACTGAGATACTCAGTGAGTGGTCAAGGACCAACTGCAGTAGAAATTACACAGTAACTTTAACTAGGCAAATAGCCTTAAGTAAAGCTGATGTGGTAAAAATTCAGACAGTGGTGAAGTTGGACAGCAAGTCACACAAGATCCAGCTGTTCAGCTCACTGGAGCATCTTCCTCCTACCAAACCAATTGGTGCTACAGTACCCCAAAATGTAGCAGGGCCAGCACAGAAGGGAAAGGGCTTTGAGCTGTGGGTCAGCGCAGCAGCTGAGACAGCCAAAGATGTCTCCTCTGACTGAAACAACTATTCCACTTCTTCTCCTCTCCATCCATCTCCTGGCTCTGTGATCCCTGTCTGGAGCTTAGCATCTGAAACTGGTGGGCTGGTTCAGATCATGAAACTGTCACATAATTATTCAGTTTATTTTCCTGGGTTAATATCTGACAGCTTGCTGAGCTAAATCAGCCCAAGGAGGGATCAAAGAAGCAACACAGGGAAGGCAAGGGAGGAGATGCAGATCACAGCCTAGACCGGGACTGTTGTGCTGAGGAGCCACAAGCTGTGCCATCATCTGACTGCAAAGGACAGGAGCAAGGGGAAGGTGACTTATGTAAGGTAACAAGGGAGGCAGGTGACAGGTACACTTTGGATTAGTCAACTTAGGGATATTATATCACAAACCTTTAGTTATTCTGTTCCATTAACTGTCAATCATTCTCACAATGTACAGTGCCACACTCCCAGTTCCTTAAGTTCCTCAACTGTGTTGGTGCTACAAAAAGGCTTACAAAAATCTCTCTCTTCTCTCCCACTCCTCTTTGTCATGTTAGTGGGATATACACCTGCTCAGCTTGCCAGCCTGAGTTCTAGGCAGACCTTGTGGAGCGAGGTGGGTTGCAGGCTGGTCTGTGGTTAGGAGACCAGCTCTTCAGTAGCTTTGAATTTTCACAGCTCCCACCAAACCAACAGTCACCCTAACTCACAGTAATCCATGGCCCTGCATCAGTTTTTGTACCTGTACACTCTGAAATCAAAACAAGGCTCTCTAAATGTAGGGTTGGAAAGTTAATTTTCTTTCTGAAACAAGCTCAGCCATGCAGAGTCACTGCAAGCCCTGAGCTGGCAGAGTGCCGGGAGTTGGCCTCAGCCGACCCCAGCTTCACTCAGACTTTCATCAAATACAGTTTTCATCAAATCTAAAATTCAGAGTCTTTGGACTTACACCAACTAATGAATAAGAGACTTAAAAAATATTCAAATCAGCCTGGAATTTTTACTGACATGTCCTTAATTCTGAATGCTCACTAATTTCTTGGAAGAAGGCAAATGTGAGCTGTAAAGCATTATTTGTACATAATCTGAGAAGGAGACAAATAATTGATCATTCCTGAGCTAATCTAAAAAGCATTAAAAATTCACTCCACACTCTTCATTTTAATTACCTAAGTCAACAATGAGTTCTTTCAAATGTGTTTTATAATAAGTTCCCACTTATGCGATATGAAAAGGGAAATTAAAGCTAAATATTTTATAATTTGTAATGATAAGGAAAGATTTTAATGTTAATTCAACATATTTCAGAAATAACTCTTAGAAAATCATGCTAAGAATACAAAACTATATGTAAACAAAAGCGGCCAAATACTATGAAACACTCATTATACTTTTCTTCAGTGGTGAGTCTTGTTCTACAGTCTAAACTTTGAGTATCATATTAATAATTTTGCTATCCATTTTTTAATAAGTGGTTTTCCATAAAGATTAGAAATTAATCTACCCTGACTTTCACCCAATAAGCTTAACTGCTAGAGGCAGCAAAAAAGTCACCTATCTAGACCTAATAAAGAAAGTTTTTTCAATTAAAATATACATTGCATTTAATAAGCTTGCATGATAATTTCAACAATGTTCCTGAGCTTTTTCAAATTACCTTCCTGCTGTGTCCTGGAGACAACTCTGTTCTAGCTTTCATTTTCAGCAACTGACTTTATTAATATAATTTTTTACACCACGAAAAAATTTGAAAAATTTAAGGTTTTAGAGTTTCAAAAGTACTTGAGTTATTTTTTTTTCCTGTAAAACCTAATGGAAATTTGTTCCCCTTAGAGAAGGTTACCCAAGAGTGAACTGTTGAGGCTTAATGCAGATATCAAGTTTTACATATCTGTTCTAGAAGAGATTTTTTTTTATGGTACAGCTTATATTATTTTCCCAACTTACATAAACTTCTCTGGCAATCTGGATGCTATAACTGCATCTAATTTTGGCTTCTCCAACAGTGTCACAGTATGTTAGTTGGGTGTGCAATTTTTTACATTCTTAGCTAAACACAGTTATGTCAATAAACCATCCCTGGAAGTGTCCAAGGTCAGGTTGGGTGGGGCTTGGAGCATCCTGGTCTCATGGAAGGTGTCCCTGCCCATGGTGGGGGGAAGTGGGAGTTTGGAACTGGGTGATCTTTAAGGTTTCTTCAAGCTTGGGGCAGGTTTTCTAGAGGCAACACAGCAGTTACTACATGGGTTATACCAGTATTCAGTGGCACCTGCTCTTCAAGCCTGAGATGGAAATTAAAGGGATGTGGAAGTGTCTTCAAAACATTAATGTTGAAGTCTTTCTCTGTCAGCTGCCAAGTTTTGTGAACGTGTTCTCTTTTGCAAACAGAAATCAGGCTCCAGAGGCAGCAGCGGTGCATTCCCCACCTCTTCCCTATTCTTCACGCCACCAAGGAACACACAGCAGGAGCATGCCATAGAACTTTATGTGAAATTTAGTACAATCAAAAATAAATCAATATTATAGATCATCACCAAATGACTGACCTATTTTAACATAAATTTATAGAGAATAGAGCTGCAAAGGACTTCACAGGATCACCTATTCTTGTTTGAAATTAAATCATACCTGGCATCCCTTACAAGCTCCCAGCAACAGAGAACCTCTGACAGGATGAGGCAATCCATACCACTACCAGACTCTCTTCACAGACAAATATTCTCTCAATCTAAATTTCTCTTGTGCAATACTCCTTATCCTTCTCTTCATGCACTGCACACTAACATCTGACACTGAAATATATTACAGGACACCTCACAATGCCCCAACAATGTGTTATAGTTGGGTGAATAAATTTGAAGCAACTATTTCTGCAAAATTATTGCATTGAATTTATTCTCATATATACCTCCAAAATAATTTCCACAGTCATTTCCAAATATTCTGCTCTTGCCCAAAGTAGGACATGGTGGCCCATCCCAACAGAAGACACAAAGAGTGAGATTCACCTCATCCGAATTGAAACATTTGTGTCTCAAATACTTTTCTGTTACAGTCTGTTATCAGACTAGAATGCTTAAATTTATTCAGCTATTGATATTTATCTTTTCTGACACTGTCATGAAGCAAGACTGCAGCTATGTTAAACCAATGAGGAATTATTTTGGAAAAATACCTAAAGAGAAAAAACAAGTCCTATTCTAAACTGTATTTGCCCTCATTTCTGGCTCTGAATGATGTTAGAGAGGCTCATAACATATTCCAGTTATTCACAGTTTTCCATGCATTACACAATGTCCACACATGGACATTCCTTAGCTCCCTTAAATACCAGTCTTTTCTTGTGTATTCTTGATGTCTTCTATTACTCAAATTCATCTGAAGTGCCCCCTTTCCCTCATGACTACATAACTGACAACCCTTTTCTATTTTCTCTTCATTAGTTTTGCTATAAAATGAATTAGTGATTCCAGCAAATAAGTTCCTGGGTGGTCTCACTGGCATTTGAAAACCAGTACAGCTGAAATCACTCTGACTGAGCAAAGGACTGGTCCTGGCACTCTTCATGTTTTGCCCTGCATTATCCCAGGAGCTGTTCTATTGGGAGGCAACGAGGCACTTCAGGAGGTTGGGTCTTCCTCAGGGAGACAAGAATTGCAGAAAAGTACTACTGAATAGTCAGCATCTTCAGAATATAAGTGGGGAAATATAAACTTCACACAGACCTGGCTATTATTTGGGACAATTCAGACACAATTACTGCACAGAGATCTAAGGCAAAACTTCCCCAAAACTTCCCCATTCGCCAAATATTATTTAATTTTAAACCTTCCTACTGTAAGCTCTATGTAGAAAACCTTTCTGATTTGTTGCTTCACAGATATCTAACTACCTTCCTTATCTTCTTACCGCAGGCCACAATATATAAAATAAAACCACTGGAACTAAAATGCCATATCCTCACTGTTTGTTACTGAGAACATTTCACCATCCATATAGTCGTGGCTTTAATTGCTTTCTGGAAATAATCCTACCATCACCTAATGAGGTGAACGTATTTCTGATGCATTAGATACTCCATAAATAACTCTTATGCCTTCTAGTAGGAAAGTTGCCATTAGCACTGTTGTGTATCACAAAATATATGAATGCAATTGCATTTTAAAAAAGCCCTGTAAGGTAGTGTCTGGCAATGCTACATCTATTTAAAAGTATCTTTTCCAAACTGGAAGCCTCAATTTGCTTGAAAATTTATTTGTGTACAAAAGTAATCAGTGGACAGACAGAAAGGTCTAAAGGGCAAATACAACAGAGGCTGGGGAAATGACAGAGAAACTTTTTCCCCTTCTAAGATCTTTTATCACACTTTTTTCACCCAGCTTTATTTTTCATCTGATGAAGATTTTCTCCCTGATCCAAATCCAATTTGTATATATAGAAAAACTCACCCTATATTGATTTCACTGTGGTTCAAAATGGTATTTTTACTGTACAAAAATTTAATCAATACAGCCTGAAGAAGCTGGACTGGTAATGGTAAACATACTAACACATATTTCATTTCAGGTATCCAAAGCTCTGAAAATTGATACCACTGAAAAGGATTCCTCATTTGCCACTGGGAATATCCCTGTTTACTCAGCCATAGCACTGGCGTAAAGCAGAATACAATTATGCTGGGCTTGCCACACAAGAGACTTCAGCTGCAGAAACTGTCTCTTAGAGATGATACAGGTTGGCAGGTTGGACAAAGCCAGTGTGGCAATGTTTAAAATAAATGAGAAGAAGTGTAACCTAATAGCAAGGAAGATTAGACTGACACAAGGGTGAGGAGAACCACACAGTATTCTGACCAGGACATTTTTTAAATACCATTGCTCAAGTAAATATGGAGTTTCCTTGTCAAATTTGGTCCTGTTTTATAATTTCTCTCCACTTTTTGATTTCAAGTTGTAGTTGTTGCAAAGCAGTGAGGTTTCAGTCGTCACTGGAGATTTATACTCTGACTAACAAGCTCTGAAATCCTACGCAACACCCTGAGAACCACAAAAGGAAATGCTGTGCAACATCTGCCTTGTTTGATATTTTATTTGATCAGGAGACTGGTATGAAAGCAGTCCAGAACAATCTGATGTGAGCTGTAATGAGTGAGATGAAAGCAATGCCTTTGTGCTCACTCACAGAGCGGAAAATGCAATCCACAGTTGCTTGGACTGAAAAGAGAGTTGTGCAGGAAAAATGGGAAGCCTGTTGAGTTAGTGACAGACCACAAGGAACTGGGGAAGGCATGAGGCCTGTGATAACAATGAGAAACATGGAGAACAACCAAACGGCTTTGTAGGGAAGAAGGAAAGAGGTTAAGAGATGGCTCAGTAGGTACACTTAATAAAGCCATGTCACAGGTACAGCCTGAACTAATACAGTATCAACAGGAAACAAAGATTTTGAGACACCTATTTTCAGCAAAAGTTCACCAGATTGCCTGAGGGGATCAGGATGTGTCTTTATATAAGCACTAAATCTTTTGTGACATAAAGAACTAACTATTGTTAACACTGACTCAGGCTCTGCTCAGAGCATAAAGTTTTCCACAATTATTTAATTACTCAGTTTGATTAATAATTTTCAGTAAAGAGGTAAAGATTTATTTAAGCACTGTTTGCAACAAGTAGGCACCATCTTTAATTAACTGGATTACCAGATGACCTTTGGATATGGGCCCACTCACAAAAATGGTGCTGGTAAGTGCTTACCTCCCCCAGGTCTGTACTCTGAATGTTATATGTGCCTGCTGACTTCAATAATGAAGATATATTTTACTTATCCTATTTCCAAAGAGCACAAAATGCTGAAAAGGTGGGCATTGGCACTTCTTCTCAACATATGACACAAACATCTATTCAGATTCACCTGTGTAAAAACAATAGCAGCCCACAAGGGACAAAGATGCCCAAACTGGACACAGAACCGGCACTCAGAGGGAAAGGGGATAGTGACCTGCAGAATCTACATCTATACACTAGGACTGGATGCTTTTAGAATAATGTACTTCTATTTTTATAATTTTTTTTCCACCGAAGAGCCAGACTACATGGAGAGATGGAAACCTGTTCATCCTGAAGAAGAGAAGGCTTCAGGGTGACCAAATTCCGGCCTTCTAGTACCTGAAGGGAAGAAAGATGGAGAGGGACTTTGGAGAAGGGGGAATGGCTTCAAACTGAGAGTAGGTTTAGACTAGATATTATGAAGACATTCTTCCCTCTGAGGGTGGTGAGGCCCTGGCACAGGTTGCTCAGAGAAGCTGTGGCTGCCCCATCCCTGGAAATGTCCAAGGCCAGGTTGGATGGGGCTCAGAGCAACCTGGTCTAGTGGAACGTGTCCGTGTCCACAGCAGGGGAATGAACTGGAACTAGATGATCTTTAAGGTCCCTTCAAATTCAAGACATTCTATGATTCTATGAAACAGTGGATCAACTAAAATAAGCCTTAGGGACTCTGTGTTCCCAACAACCAATTTATATTACAGGAAAGACTACTGCGAGAAATCAAGTCATTATCAGCTTCTAAGTAAAATCTCAGGTTCACAAGCAAAAGCAGATGAAGAAGCTGGCCTTCCTTCCTCCCTTTTTAGCACAAATAAACAGTTTCTTGGACAAACTCAGCTGTGAGGCATAACAAGCTCTTGCACAAAAACAGGGAGTGCAGTCTCAATTAGCACAAGTTCCACAGTGCTGCCTGTGAACAGACAAGGAGCAAACGTCCCTGTGTCCACTGGTGAGACTGTGCAGATGAGTGCAGAGGGAGACAAAGCAGCTCCCAGTAAATAAACCATAACTTCCTCTGTGTCAGCAGCACAAACAGAAATAGCAGCATGCATCTGGCAGCTGCTGCTCTGCCTTGCTGCTGCTAAAGCAAAGATGCAGCTCATGACTTGCATTTTTTTCTGTGGAGCCTCTGTGGTACCGACTCCACAGACCAGGCAGAGGCACTGCCAGGCTGGCCACCCTCCCTCAAGGCATTTTTGTAAGAAGCACATGGGGGACTGGAGCAGGAGCTCAACAATCACGTGCCATGTGAACAATCAGCTTTCTGCACTCCATCAGAAAGTGATTTTGGATCACAAGCTGATAGATACTATTTTAATAATGTGTTTATAAAATAGCCAAGGCTTCCTGGACCGAAGACCAATATGCTCAAATGTACATTGCAGCTACAATACATAAGGAGTTTTTGCTCTATAGCCACTGAAATGACTACAAATTTAATTTTATTTAAAACATGTTACTTGAGTCAAAACATTTAAGCAAATATCCTTAAAGAGGGCAGAGACCAGGAAATCCTTATACATCTACAAATATTACCCTTGCAACAATCCACACAACCAAAAAGCTTAAAAATTCAGTACATAGGGAAAGTTCCCATGGGTTTGACTTTTATCAATAACAATTTCCTATTTTCAGAGGAAGTTAAAATTCACAGACTCTGCTGCATAAATATGTTGAAATGATAGCTATTTTCGTACAACTCTTACCATGACAACAAAAAATATAAATATCTGCCTTTTAGGGACTGATGCTGCATATTTTGCACAATAGATGTTCTGAAATTTACTGAAGGACAAAACCTCTAGTTGTTCTAGTGCTCTTCTGTACTCTTGCTCTAGCAATTCCCATTTGTGCTTTTCCAGCTGTAGGGAACAAGCTCACTCTAACACAAGAACCCTTCTTTAAAAGCTGGTGGTATGGATAATCTGTTGGAGTTTCATCTCTAGATTTGGCTTAGAAAACTAGAAGTTGAAGATTTTGTGTGTCATTCCTGTTCTATTGACCATCTAGGCTGGTTTTCTCCCTCCAATGCATCATTCAGAACATTCCCACAACTCCTCTACTTTAGAGTCCTCTTTTATACTCCTGTGGAGTACAAACTTTCCATATTCAGAATTACCATCTTGACATTTTCTTGCACACAGACTGTTCACAGAAGTTGTTTCTATACTATATCCTGTCAGTTGTTTTATTATAGTTCTTAATCACTGTCTAGAAGATTGACTACCGTGTAGGTGATAAGGTTGAGATGCAAAGAGGGATCCAGGCACCTCAAGTACAAATTTAAACCTTTAAAACCCCTTGCTTAGCTTGTCTAATTTAAAGGTGCTTGAGCCACTTTGGCACCTGAGTTGCTACTAAAATCCCACTTATTTGCCAGGTTTTGCTACTAGATGATTACAACAACTTTGTTAAACTCTCTGGTTTCACAATCAGCGTGACCTTACACAGGTGTTGCTAAGGATCCTAAGGAGCATTACTCTCACAACAGATCTACTGGTACTGCCTGAGCACAAGGCACAGCGAGGGGGACAGTTCTTTACTCCCTGTAGTGACATGATGCCATGCAGGCAGAGAGGAAAGGCTCTGTGAGCTACCCAGAAGGTAGGATAAACAAGACCATACTGCTGTCACCAGAGCAATTTGGGTATTTTGCTCCTGGATAAGTCAAGTGCTGCTAGGATACAAGCATCCAAAATTGGGTCTGTGGATTCCACCCTGTGGAATAGGTAGTACCTTGTGGATTAGACCAGGATTTACAAAAGCTAACTTGACTAAATTGCATTTACATTTAAATGAGGAATATTTTCAATAATTGCTGAATGAGGTGCACACAGCAATAGATTAAGAATCTTAATTTTCAGGAAGAAAAAGGGAAGGAAAGAGCCATTATTTTTGGCATATCTGCAAAATAAGCAGCAATCAGTTGAAAAACATCCCATGTTTCTTCATTGTATATCTCATACCCTTGACTTATCCTATTTCTTAAATCAATACATTACTACATCAGGTATTTCTGGTTCCCTCTGGACTGATTTAAACATGCAGGATAATTAATTTTCATTGGAGTGCTTCTTCACTGCCTTAAATTTCTCATGTTTTAAATTCTGCAGCAACACATATTAAGTGTTCCAATCTTTAACTACTATGTTTTTAATAGAAATCTTGCTCACCAGATATCTTTTTGCAAACTCTTGCAACTCTACCGGAGATACAAATCAAACTAGTCACACGGCGTTTTTTTCTTTTCAATGAAATATACGGTAGTAAGAAGAGTCTTTCTACAATGTCAGACAATGTACAGCAGGGAAACTTCAATCATCCTTTTAATTAGCAGAGCTGTAATAGGAAAAGCTCCACAAATTAAAGGAGGAGGACAGTTAGATGAAATTACGTAAGTACATCATTTCTTAAGAACAAAACAGTGAAGGGTGTTTCTAGTGTAATTAAAAAGTTCTTGAGATTTGTCTAAAATAGGGGGCAGAGTAGAAGTACCAATGTGGAACAGAGCAGTCTATAGAAAAGGCACAACATTACATCACATACTGAGGAAATTTCAAGGCTATTTTCACTGCTGCAAGTTCTTTGTAGTGAATATCCTTGTCCTTGGTGAATGAGAATGACTGACACCCATACACTTTCTACAGTTTCTACAGTTTCCTATATCTGAAGAGTTCCTGATTATGATGAAATGGTTTCACCTAATTATTTTTTCAAGTTGCAGTTTTTGATGTTTAATTTTGAAACCTATTTGAGATGTCTTGAACTATATTAATACACTGTATTATGCCTCCATTTCTTTTTGAAGCACTTTACTTTAAAAAATGCAGACTTCTAATGATTTTTAAATTACTCCACTCTGCACATATCAATTTACAACAATTACAACATTTTGCATTTTTCAAAGCACTTCAGTTTTTAAGAGGTTTTATGCTTTACAAGACACCGAAGGAAGAGGCTGCTGATCCATTTTTACCCTTTGTAAAATTACCACCAATCTTGCTAGGAGAGCTTAACCAAAAATAGATATGCTAAATATATACCATCTCCATATAATCATTTTAGGATGAATGTTTTTGTGACTAAGAACTGCCAGTATTCTTTTCCCAGTCATAATTAGGTTGCTTCAGTGATATAAATGGATTCAGTGGAATTATGACAAATGTCCTGGAGTAAGGGGACAGAAACTGGCCTACTTTGGCTGAATAGAGTCTAGAGAAACGAATGCAGGACAAGATGTCAGAGGCATCAGCTCTGCCACAGATTTCTCAGTCTATAATATTTCAGTGCTGCAATTAATTAGTGACTCAGGGCTGGATTCTCACCTGAAACACACTGGGATTGCACTGGTGGTATCACTGCAGTTACACTAATTTATGCTAGTGAAGGCTCTGCCCCCCTGAACAACTCTGTCATCCATTTTCTCTTGATATTTAATCTCAAGCCTCCATGTTAAAGTTGTCAATCTGAGAACAGAAGATGAGGTTTTTTTGTTCAGTTTGTTGATGTTGCACCTTCAATTATCCAGAGCTTCCCTTCTACCTGACATGAACAGTCAGTACTCACGAGTTTGATTTTTTCTTTCTGAAAAGCACTGCCTATACGCCTCAAAGGGAGATGACTCATTAACATCAAGGGATTTTGGATGACAGCCTATAAATAAAGCAACAAAGATGCACAGACAGAAAGCAGAAAGTTGACTATTCTGAAGTCCTGGTGACATTAAAATAGCATACTGTCAGTCTTCCATCCTACTGGCTGTGTCACATATGCTGTAAATCACGCCCATACTGCACAGGTCAGCTGAGCTCTGTGTTCAAGGGCTGACTAATAGTGGATTTTCACATACTACCATAACTGGATTCAGCTGGTGTAAAGATGCTGAGACTCTGAAACACTCCAAGGACGACCTTTTCCAGTACAGGTGGTTTTCACAAAACATGTTATATAATCAGTCTCACTTAGAGCAAAGCCTGAAATTCCTGTTCTCTATCCACATCTTTTAGAGGCGGGGGGAGACTAAACGAGAATTGGAGCCCAACACCTCGTGCAGTTCTCTTGGGCACATCCACTGTCAGATGGCTAAACTGGTAAGGAATAAATGTCTTTGAGCATTTCTGTGTGACTCACACAAGGATGACCGAACTAAGAAAAACTAGAATGGGCAAAGTGATAAACAAGATAGTAAGGAACTAGTTTGAACACAGAATACTCACATTTATATTGTGAGTATTATTACGAGTTTTTAATTTTCAGTGCTTTACATCAGAGAAGTATTTGTTTT